>NC_084756.1:8267772-8322772 GCF_033978785.1 Entelurus aequoreus | reverse complement strand
ATGAGGACTTTGAATATGACCAATGTATGATCCTGTAACTACTTGGTATCGGATTGATACCCAAATTTGATTGATTACATCAATATTTTTTTATCGTCAACAAAATCTTCTTTAAAATTCCTATTTAAGAAACTCTTCAAACTTAAATTGTTTACCAAGTACAAAGAAGAAGAACCATGATAAACATTCTGAATGTATTTCATCCATTCATTCATTCTCAAAATAATCTTACTCATCTCATCATATGAAATATAACTTACTTCACCAATTATTATTTATCTATTTATTTTTATTGTGAATATGTATGCAGTATATTGTGAATAAAGTGAGAACAGGAAGTGAACAAAAGTTTTAGCAACTGTTATGTAAAGGAAAAGCTCTTCTTCTTCCTACTCCTTTTCGAACATGTTGAAAAGAGAAACAGGAAATTGTGATGTATCATGTTGTATGTTTGCATGTTCGAAATAAACTCAAACTCAATATTATATTCATAAACTCAGGAAATACGTCCCTGGACACATGAGAACTTAAATAATGACCAATGTATGACTCTAACTACTTGGTATCGGATCGATACCTAAATGTGTGGCATCATCCAAAACTAATGTAAAGTATCAAACAAGAGAAGAATAAGTGATTATTACATTTTAACAGAAGTGTAGATAGAACATGTTGAAAGAGAAAGTAAGCAGATATTAACAGTAAATGAACAAGTAGATTAATAATCCATTTTCTACCACTTGTCCTTAATAATGTTGACAAAATAATAGGTAGATAAATGACACAATATGTTACTGCATATGTCAGCAGCTAAATTAGGAGTCTTTGTTTGCTTACTTACTACTAAAAGACAAGTTGTCTTGTATGTTCACTATTTTATTTAAGGACTTAACTGCAATAAGAAACATATGTTTAATGTACCCTAAGATTTTTTGTTAAAATAAAGCCAATAATGCAATTTGTTTGTGGTCCCCTTTATTTAGAAAAGTACCGAAAAGTACCGAAAAAATGTTGGTACCGGTACCAAAATATTGGTATCGTTACAACACTACACTGTATTAGATCAGCTTTGCGTGTGCTATCAGGTTTGCATGTGTTTTAGTAAATGCAAACCTTTAGTAAATCAGGCTAGAATTGTCTTAATTCCGTTGTGTAAAAACATCATTCTTATTACATGTAAAATAAAGCAAATAATGCACATTTTTTGGGGGTCCCCTTTATTTAGAAAAGTACCGAGAAGTACAGAAAAGTATCGAAATAATTTTGGTACCGGTACCAAAATATTGGTATCGGGACAACACTATTATATACACACAATATACAATCAGAAATGAAGTGTGTGAACTAATCCAAAAGTGTATGGTGTGTGACTATGTGTGGGAATTATTTGCTGAGTGTTGAGCGAGAGGCGAAGTCCAATAGGGGCGGGGCAGGCATGTAGGTCCGTGAGATAGGCAGGAAGTTGGGGGCGATAGAGAGGCGTCAAAGGTCCGTGTCCAGGCGGGAGCTCGAGATCCAAGAGGCAGTCAGGGAAGCAGAGGGAACCCGGGGAGACGGGACGCATAGCTCGCGACACGGGAACTGAGGTCAGCTGTCGGAACGACAAGGAGGACACGAGATGATAAACACGACGGTGGGAGAAAACACAGGGAGCAAAAGAGTGCGAATAAAGCTGTGTCAGCTAACTGTACTGAACAGGTAGCTACGTTCTGGCTCAGGATAGCAGGTTGTGCAGGCTTATGAAGGCAGGTCCTCTGATCAGTGACAGGTGCGCTGATTGCTGGCGACTGATTGCAGCCTGGCGTGCTCCCGAAGATGTGCCCAGCGCAGAGCGCACATGAATGCGCACTGGTGTGCGCTCGGGCCGTGACAGATACTTTACAGACTAAAGACTGTGTGAGTACATCACCATTTATGACGATACTCTACAAACTTTACAAACCGGCTCAGTGGCCTTGCGGTTCGAGTGTCCGCCCTGAGATCGGTAGGTTGTGAGTTCAAACCCCGGCCGAGTCATACCGAAGACTATAAAACAATGGGACCCATTACCTCCCTGCTTGGCACTCAGGGTTGGAATTGGGGGTTATATCACCAAAAGTTATTCCCGAGCGCGGCCACCGCTGCTGCTCACTGCTCCCCTCACCTCCCAGGGGGGTGAACAAGGGTATGGATCAAATGCAGAGGACAAATTTCACCACAACTTGTGTGTGTGTGTGTGTGTGTGACAATCATTGCTACTTTAACTTTAACTTAACTTTAACTAAAGACTGTGTGAGTACCACCACCATTTATGATGATGCTTTACAAACTAAAGACTGTGTGAGTACCACCACCATTTATGATGATGCTTTACAAACTAAAGACTGTGTGAGTACCACCACCATTTATGATGATGCTTTACAAACTAAAGACTGTGTGAGTACCACCACCATTTATGATGATGCTTTACAAACTAAAGACTGTGTGAGTACCACCACCATTTATGATGATGCTTTACAAACTAAAGACTGTGTGAGTACCACCACCATTTATGATGATGCTTTACAAACACGTGCATGAAATCCAACTATCGTTAATTCAACTGCAGACTCAAATCCAATGAACCATGAATGAAATTAATGATACCTTGCTGCTGTCAACTCAATGATTGTGTCTGCATGGCACTCAATGAATCACATTGATTTTAAATTGAGCGTGCCTAGTAGGTCAGCGGCCTTAATCTACGCCCTATTTGAACATGTCACACAGAAATGAGCGTGTTGTTGTTGGAGGACGACACTTACAGCTTCTCAATTCTTAGCTGACGTTTGGATTGCATGATTTAATCATCATGTGATATTTCACAGCCTTATAAACTCATTTTTATTTGCAAAACACTCCATCGGGTGCATAGGCGCCGATCTACATTTCTGCCAGTGGGTGCTCGGTGTGTGTGTATCGGTGTTGTCCCCATACCAATATATTGGTACCTGTACCAAAAGTATTTCGGTACTTTTCTAAATAAAGGGAACCACAAAAAATGTCATTATTGGCTTTATTTTAACAAAAATCTTAGGGTACATTAAACATATGTTTCTTATTGCAATTTAGTCCTTTAATAAAATAGTGAACATACTAGACAACTTGTCTTTTAGTAGTAAGTAAACAAACAAAGACTCCTAATTAGTCTGCTGACGTATGCAGTAACATATTGTGTCATTTATCTACCTATTATTTTGTCAACATTATTAAGGACAAGTGGTAGAAAATTGATTATTAATCTACTTGTTCATTTACTGTTAATATCTGCTATATGTTCTGTTTCGACATGTTCTATCTACACTTCTGTTAAAATGTAATAATCCCTTATTCTTCTCTTGTTTGATACTTTATATTAGTTTTGGATGATACCACAAATTTGGGCATCAATCCGATACCGAGTAGTTACAGGATCATACATTGGTCATATTCAAAGTCCTCATGTGTCCAGGGACATATTTCCTGACTTTATAAACATAATATACATTTTTTAAAAAGGAAAGACGATTTGGTGATGTTAAAAAATATCGATGTAATTATAGTAGTATCGATTAGATACGCTATTGTACTTGGTATAATACAGTGGATGTTAGGTGTAGATCCACCAATGGTGTTTGTTTATATTGTAGCGTTGGTATTAGTATTGGTGCTGCAGGGAATTCTGGGAATTTGTTCTGTAGTGTTTATGTTGTGTTGCGGTGCAAATATTCTTCCAAAATGTGTTTGTCACTATATGGCACATGTTTATGACAGTGTTGGCATTGTTCATACTGCCACCCTTAGTGTGACATGTATGGCTGTTGAGTAAGTATGCCCTTCATTTGCTCGTGGGCAGTGTCTTCAAAGTCAAGATGGTTGTGTCATTAGTTCATTATCGGGCACAATAAAGCTTTGGTTAGATTTTGTTAATTATAGACTTGATTTGTGACTCTTTAATTATGAGAAACGGACCAAACACGCCACTAAATTAACAACAGGATTTTTTTTTTTTTAAATTATGTAAAAGAATGAAACTTGCCGTCAATCCCACGTGGGTGCTCGGCAATGTCCGTGGGTGCTCGGGCCCCGAATCACCCACGGGAACGGCGCCAATGATCGTGTGCATGAAAGGCAAGAGTGCAATGATAATAATTAGGGGTGACGTGTCCTGATCCGATATTGATATCAGATATAGGTTCGATATCAGCAAAAAAACAAGTGCTAAATGATCTGCTATAAATGCTTTGTTGCAGCAGTCGTGCAGCATGTTTACTTGTACAAAGTTGGACAGCCAGTAAACATCTAAATGTCCTCCAATTAGCACACAAGGTTGGTCTTTTCTTCTATTTTAGCCGAGTCATTTACAAAAGGTAAACATGCTATTAACCAGTGTTTTTATACCTTTTTGAGCCAAGGCACATTTTTTGCGTTGAAAAAATCCGGAGGCACACCACCAGCAGAAATCATTAAAAAACGAAACTCAGTTGACAGTAAAAAGTCGTTGTCGCAATTGTTGGATATGACTTTAAAGCATAACCAACCATGCATCAATATAGCTCTTGTCTCAAAGTAGGTGTACTGTCACCACCTGTCACATCACACCCTGACTTATTTTGAGTTTTTTGCTCTTTTCCTGTGTGTAGTGTTTTAGTTCTTGTCTTGCGCTCCTATTTTGGTGTTTTTTCTCTTTTTTTGGTATTTTCCTGTAGCAGTTTCATGTCTTCCTTTGAGCGATATTTCCCGCATCTACTTTGTTTTAGCAATCACGAATATTTCAGTTGTTTATATCCTTTTTTGTGGGGACATTGTTGATTGTCATGTCATGTTCGGATGTACATTGTGGACACGCCGTCTTTGCTCCACAGTAAGTCTTTGCTGTCGTCCAGCATTCTGTTTTTGTTTACTTTGTAGCCAGTTCAGTTTTAGTTTGGTTCTGCATAGCCTTCCCTAAGCTTCAATGCCTTTTTTTAGGGGCACTCACCTTTTGTTTATTTTTGGTTTAAGCATTAGATACCTTTTTACCTGCACACTGCCTCCCGCTGTTTCCGACATCTACGAAGCAATTAGCTACCGGCTGCCACCTACTGATATGGAAGAGTATTACATGGTTACTCTGCCGAGCTCTAGACAGCACCGACACTCAACAACAACACATCATTTGCAGACCATAATTACTGGTTTGCAAAAAATATGTTTAACCCAAATAGGTGAAATTAGATAATCTCCCACGGCACACCAGACTGTATCTCACGGTACACTAGTGTGCCGCGGCACAGTGGTTGAAAAACACTGCTATAGGCTACTAGGAGTTAGCAGCTACACAACAGCTAAGCACACAAGCTGCAGTATGTACTATGCTATTTATATATACCTATGCTATTTATGACCTACTTTATCCATCCATCCATCCACATCATAATTAAATGATCATGTACCTGTTATCGTTCTAGTGGAACTCAGTGGGCTAAATCTGGGACCGCGGGTACAACATTTTGTGCCATCTCATGTGTGTCATGTGTGCTGGAAGGACAATAAAGTTCCCTGTTTAGGGCTACGCAACCCGCGGCTCTTTAGTGCCACCCGAGTGGCTCCCTGGAGCATTTTTTAAAAAAGGATTGAAAATGGAAAAAGATGGGAGGAAAATATATATTTTTTGGTTTTAGTATGTTTTTAGTTTGAGGACAAACATGACACAAACCTTCGCAATTGTTAGAAAGCCCACTGTTTAATATGTGTATGCTTCACTGATGACAGTATTTGGTGAACATCGTTTTGTCCTACTAATTTCGGTGGTTCTTGAACTCATCATAGTGTGGACTGTGACGCAACAGTTTAACATGTCCCCCAAAAGTTTTATACTGTGCGTGAATGCACAAAGGTGCACTTTGTTGATGTTATGGACTTGTTGGAGTGCTAATCAGGCATATTTGGTCAGTGCATGACTACAAGCTAATCAATGCTAACATGCTCTTTAGGCTAGCTCAGGGGTCGGCAACCCGCGGCTCCGGAGCCGCATGCGGCTCTTTGACCACTCTGATGCGGCTCAGCTGCATACTTGCCGACCCCCCCGATTTTCCCAGGAGACTTATGGATCTCAGTGTCTCTCATAGATAACTCCCCGGGAAAATATAATCCTATTTACACTCTAATTACTAAATAAAGGGCGTGCCCTAATAGCACTGCAGTAATTGTCCTCTATAGCATTTACATACAGCGTGCTAGTCCGGCCACATGTTTCATGTTGTTATTACTTGCACACAGGAGACAGCAAAGCATACTTACTCATCAGCCACACAGCTTACACTGACGGTAGCCGTATCAAACAACTTTAACATTGTTACGTTACAAATATGCGCCACACTGTGAACCCACACCAAAAAAGAATGAAAAACACATTTCTGGAGAACATCCCACCGTAACACAACATAAACACAACACAACCATTACCCAGAATCCCATGCAGCCCTAACTCTTCCGGTCTACATTATACACCCCCGCTACCACCAAATCCCCCCACACATCAACCCCCCCACCCCCCCTCCGTGCGTTGGTTGAGCGGAAGAGTTAGGGCTGCATGGGATTCTGGGTATTGGTACCGTCAGTGTAAGATGTGTGGCTGCTGACGTAGTACGCCTTGCTGTCACTTACGTGAGCAAGCTGAAACTGCATTCTACATGTGGTCAAGCAGGTGCACTGTTAGGGCAGACTGTAGAGGGCGCCAAATGCAGTGTCATCACGATCTGATATTCGGGAGTCTCCCGGGAAAAATGAGAGGGTTGGCAAGTATGACGCTTGATAGCGTCATTCAGTACTCGCGGGCTGCACTAACATCAAATTTCCACATTAAAGTGCGTGCCGGTGCGTGTGTCGGAGACCCCTGGTTAACATAGCACAAAGCATTTAAACTTTGTATGCGGTGATTTTCATTTAAAAAATTTTTTTGTGGCTCCCATTACTTTCTTTAATTTGTGAAACGTGCCAAAATGGCTCTTTGAGTGGTAAAGGTTGCCGATCCCTGGGCTAGCTGTATGTACATATTGCATCATTATGCCTCACTTGTAGGTATATATGAGCTCATTTAGTATCTTTTACTTTTATCCTCTTTGTATTCAATTTATATTTGCATGTCTCATGACACACTATCTGTATGTAATATTGGCTGCATTTCTGATTGTTTGTGTGCCATATTGTTCCAGACCACAGCAAACATTACCGAGCTTGCCAAAGATTGTAATTAATCTATTGAAAGAAGACGGCCTGCTGTTTCATTTAACTTGGACACACACATATATACCTTTGGCCATTAAAATCCAGTGATGTCCCTTCTGAGTAACCTTTGATTTACTAATGGTTTCTAATGTTGTAGAAATGTGTAGAATAAATATTACATTTCAACATATCTGTCAACGAAGATTTGCTTCAGCCTGCGACAGTCATTTTGATAGTAGGCTATTATAGCTAATATAGACACTCACCTCATGTGTTGCCTTCATTATAACACTTATATAAGACTTTTAAAGTAATTTTGATAGTAGGCTATTATAGCGAATATAGACACTTACCTCATGTGTTGCCTTCATTATAACACTTATATAAGACTTTTAATTTTTTGCGGCTCCAGACAGATTTTTTTTTTGTATTTTTGGTCCAATATGGCTGAAAACGGTATCACGATATAAGTAAATGAAAATAGCTAAAGTTGCACCGATTTATAAGACTGGAGACAAACATCAATTTACAAATTATAGACCTGTTTCTCTACTTCCACAATTTTCTAAAATCATTGAAAAACTGTTCAATAACAGATTAGAAAGTTTCATAAATAAAAATAGAATACTCGAAGAGAACCAATATGGATACAGAGCTAATGTTTCAACTTCAATGGCTTTAATTGAAATTACAGAAGAAATTACCAATGCAATAGATAGTAAAAAATGTGCGGCAGCGGTTTTTATGGATCTAACTAATGCATTTGACACAATTAATCACAATATTTTAAAAACTAGAACGATATGGCATCAGAGGGTTAGTCTTAAACTGGATAAGAAGTTATCTAACGAACAGGAAACAATACGTGAAGCTAGGCGAACACACGTCTACAACGCTAAATATATCCTGTGGTGTACCTCAGGGATCACTACTAGGACCAAATTTGTTCAATCTCTATATAAATGACATTTGTAAAGTTACAAAAGATTTAAAGTTAGTATTATTTGCGGATGATACAACAGCGTTTTGTTCAGGAGAGAACACATAGGAGATAATACAAATAATAACAGAAGAAATTAACAAATTAAAAAGATGGTTTGACAAAAACAGACTATCGTTGAATCTTAGTAAAACTAAAATAATGCTATTTGGTAATAGAAGAAGAGAAAGTCAAACACAAATACAAATAGACGGAATAGAAATTGAAAGAGTAAATGAAACCAAATTTCTAGGTATAATGATTGATGATAAATTGAACTGGAAATCTCACGTAAAAAATATACAACATAAAGTTACAAGAAACACGTCGATAATGAATAAAGCAAAACATGTTCTAGACCAAAAATCCCTTCATATTCTCTACTGCTCACTAGTGTTACCATATCTGAGCTACTGTGTAGAAATATGGGGAAATAATTACAAAAGTACACTTCATTCATTAACGGTGTTACAAAAAAGATCAGTTATAATAATACATAATGTTGGATATAGAGAACATACAAACCCTTTATTTATTGAATGAAAAATACTGAAATTCCACGACATAGTGAATTTGCAAACAGCTAAAATTATGCACAAAGCAAACTATAACCTGCTACCCAAGAATATACAACAATTATTCTCATAAAAAGAGGAGAAATATAATCTTAGAGAAAAACGTAATTTAAAACATTTGTTTGCACGTACAACACTTAAGACCTTCAGTATATCAGTATGTGGAATTAAATTATGGAATGGATTAAGCAAAGCAATCAAACAATGTACTAATATGATACACTTCAAGAAACTCTTCAAACTTAAAGTGTTTAGAAAGTACAAAGAAGAAGAACCATGACAAACCTTCTAAATTTTTTTCATCCATCCATTCATTCATTCTTAAAGTAATCTTACTTATCTCATCATATGAAATATGACTTACTTCACCAATTATTATTATTAAATTCTTACTATTATTTATTTATTTATTTTTATTGTGATTACTTAGGGAGTTTATTGTGAATAAATTGTGAACAGGAAGGGAACAAAAAGTATTGCAACTGCTATGTAAAGAAAAGGGGTAGGATTAAATAAGGTCTGCTTCTTCGTACTCCTTTTCGAACATGTTGAAAAGAGAAACTGGAAATTGTGATGTATCATGTTGTATGCTTGCATGTTCGAAATAAACTCAAACTCAAACTCAAGTTTTATATCGGTCGATATCGATAATTAATGATATTTTTTATGACCAGGAGAAAAATATATTTAATGTAAATATTTTTATTTCAAATGTAACCTTCCTCTGATTATAGTCCCATCAGCTATCAAGGCAGAACGAAAGGGAAATGTCAACATCCATCCATCCATCCATTTCCTACCGCTTGTCCCTTTCGGGGTCGCGGGAAGTGCTGGAGCCTATCTCAGCTGCATTCAAACAATGTTTCCAAAATTATAAAATCACATTGAACACTTGACAATACCTTCCTAAAATGAATGCGCAAAAAATAGAAATATGCACTAAATGTTAAATGAAGTGTAAAAAATAGTGCCAAGTGTGACAATGTAAACATAGAGAAACATGAGGAGAATAACTATTTTCTGCATGTTTAATGCCAGGAAGTTAAGGCTCCGCAGTGTGCTCTGGGTGAGTGTTGGTGTAGTCTTTGGTCTGACTATGGTCCGTTTTGAAAAAAATCCCAAAAACTTCCGTACTGTTCAGGTTTTATCAACAATTTCTTCTCTGCAGCTCTCATTTTTAGTTTTGCTTCTCACTCCATGCAAAGAATCACCTGATAGACAACAAGATGGTGCAACTAAACGTGATAGTTGATACTGTTACCTGATTGGCTGTTAGCGTTTCCCTCCCTGATCAGTGATGACTTCCTGTGTTGCTTGGTTACTAGGGGGTGAATGCCTTTTTTTCATGCAACATAACCTTGCTTTGCAACTTCCGGTTTCTTAAGATTGATAAAAAAAACATGTTTTTTATATATATATATATATATATATATATATATATATATATATATATATATATATATATATATATATATATATATATATATATATATATATATATATATATATATATATATATGTGTGTGTGTGTGTGTACATATAGTCTAAAACAACACATTTGTCAATATGAACAAATATCAAATACTTATGCTTGCATATTAATCACACATACACATTGTCCAAGGCAGAAGCAAATTGCAAAACTATCCAGTAGCAAACGTGTCCGCATCATTCAACCTACTGCTTCCTGAAGTTAACTTTACGACTCATTGTGTCGCCAAAAAACAATTACCACTTAACTTTAACTTAATTAAAGAAAGCATAATTTAGTTCCGGACGGTTACTAGTAAATAGGTTAGTGTTTTTCTTTCCTACCATTTTACTTAATCAAACCTTCTCTAATATTCCACATTACAAAATATTAAAATGATGTATGATTTGTGCTTTGGATCAATATTGTAACCAACTAGTACTCAAGGCTCCAGAATTGGTTGTGTTACATTTGCACTGCATCACCACCTTAGTTGTTCACATTTGCATTGTGTTCATGGCAACAATATAGTAAATCAATGTTATTCTATAGTGTGACGTCACTTGTGCAACTTATCAGTGAGTTCAGAGCCTCAGCTTTATCGTTTGTTTACATTATTTGCTGAACCTGAGGTGACTGGTGATAACGTTTATCTTCTGGAAAAGCTTGAGAGGTTACCTCCGTTCAAAAACCCTCCAGCCGATTTTTCTGCACGCAAAGTCTGGGGAAAAGACATTTGTTATTGTTCTTATTACAGTAACTCAGTGGTTCTCGGACTTTTTTCACCAAGTAACACCTCAGAAACTCTCCATAATGACCAATAATGTGACAGTAGCATAGTAGGCCAAAGTATTCATTAAAAGCAAGGCCGGAGTTGTATTTATCAGGTATATTTAATGTTTTTGGCCACTGTAACAATACAAACAGTTTGAACAGTAACACTGTTTGAATATGGGGAAAGAAAAAAACTGTACTTAAAAACATTTTGGACATGTAAGGAGAAACGAAAATATGTCAAATGTGTGATGTATCCTGTTGAAACTCTACATATATTCGAAATAAACTTCAACCAACCAACCAAATAATGAATCAAATATTTGGCATGAATGCAGCTGGGATAGGCTCCAGCCAGCCCGGCGACCCCAAGAAGGACAAGCGGTAGAAAATGGATGAATGGAGATCTTTGGCGTACCACCAGAGGGAGCACACACCACAGAAGAGAGTCACTTATAAATGTATATGCTTTTATTTGGACAGAATTCACTACTGAAGGCCTGGTTGTCAGTGTGGTCGTCATGGCGACTGCCCAGACACCTAATGGACTAAAACACAGGAGCATCACAGCCTTTACAGCGAGTGACACCTCCAGTCTTGGTATGAGAAACATTTTGTTGTCTGCTAAACATTTCCACCTGAGATAATAAACACACTAGCACTCACAAACAAGTTGGGATGTTGAACTTACGGGTGACATTTTAGGGATGCAATTTTGACCTTTACAGGAAGTTGATCTTCTGTACACTCTGTCCAACTTCCCAAGTTTTACTACTTTTCACACAACTTCCTGTTCTCTGACAAAGAAATGAATGGCAAAAATTAAACATTAACAGAAGCATCTCTAACTTTTTGTGAGTGGTGCATATTTATGTTTGTTGTAATATTGTTGCCTTTTATTTACACTCTTCAAAGTAATACATAGTCACGGAATATTGGGTACCACGAATCCACCACAAGTCAGTCCCTAAAGGATTTTGCAGGCTTTTTATATATACGAAATATATAATTATTATATACTGTATTTATTTATGAGGTACAGTCGCGATCAAAAGTTTACATACACTTGTAAAGAACATAATGTCATGGCTGTCTTGAGTTTCCAATCATTTCTACAACTCTTACTTTTTTGTGATAGAGTGATTGAAGTTTGGTTCTTTTATGAATTTATTATGGGTCTACTGAAAATGTGAGCAAATCTGCTGGGTCAAAAGTATACATACAGCAATGTTAATATTTGCTTACATGTCCCTTGGCAAGTTTCACTGCAATAAGGCACTTTTGGTAGCCATCCACAAGCTTCTGCTTGAACTTTTGACCACTCCTCTTAAAAAAATTGGTGCACTTCAGCTAAATGTGTTGGTTTTCTTACATGGATTTGTTTCTTCAGCATTGTCCACACGTTTAAGTCAGTACTTTGGGAAGGCCATTCTAAAACCTTAATTCTAGCCTGATTTATTCATTCCTTTACCACTTTTGACGTGTGTTTGGGGTCATTGTCCTGTTGGAACACCCAACTGCGCCCAAAACCCAACCTCCGAGCTGATGATTTTAGCTTGTCCTGAAGAATTTGGAGGTAATCCTCCTTTTTCATTGTCCCATTTAAAGCACCAGTTCCATTGGCAGCAAAACAAGCCCAGAGCATAATACTACCACCACCATGCTTGACGGTAGGAATGGTGTTCCTGGGATTAAAGGCCCCACCTTTTCTCCTCCAAACATATTGCTGGGTATTGTGGCCAAACAGCTCTGTGGTCAGATGAAACAAAAATAAGCTGTTTGGCCACAATACCCAGTAATATGTTTGGAGGAGAAAAGGTGGGGCCTTTAATCCCAGGAACACCATCCCTACCGTCAATCATGGTGGTGGTAGTATTATGCTCTGGGCCTGTTTTGCTGCCAATGGAACTGGTGCTTTACAGAGAGTAAATGGGACAATGAAAAAGGAGGATTACCTCCAAATTCTTCAGGACAACCTAAAATCATCAGCCCGGAGGTTAGGTCTTGGGCGCAGTTGGGTGTTCCAACAGGACAATGACCCCAAACACACGTCAAAAGTGGTAAAGGAATGGCTAAATCAGGCTAGAATTAAGGTTTTAGAATGGCCTTCCCAAAGTCCTGACTTAAACGTGTGGACAATGCTGAAGAAACAAGTCCATGTCAGAAAACCGACACATTTAGCTGAACTGCACCAATTTTGTCAAGAGGAGTGGTCATAAAATTCAAGCAGAAGCTTGTGGATGGCTACCAAAAGTGCCTTATTGCAGTGAAACTTGCCAAGGGACATGTAAGCAAATATTAACATTGCTGTATGTATACTTTTGACCCAGCAGATTTGCTCACATTTTCAGTAGACCCATAATAAATTCATAAAAGAACCAAACTTCATGAATGTTTTTTGCGACCAACAAGTATGTGCTCCAATCACTCTATCACAAAAAAAATAAGAGTAGTAGAAATGATTGGAAAACTTTTGATTGCAACTGTAGATCACCTCAACTTGGTCATTTGAAAAGTAGCACACCTGCTGAAAAAGTGTGAGCATCCCTGCACTAAGGCGTCATTCACCCATCACTAACGGTTAGCTTACCGTGGGGGTGGCACACTCAAGAAGCCGACGTCTCTCACACATTGCATTCATCGCCCTGATCCGATCACCAGTCAGGATACATTCACGGCCTCACAGACAATCAGAATTTCTAGAACTTTATAGAACACAAATATTTAGACTGGAGCCACAATGTGCGAGATTGAGCGCTGCTGAGGGACGAACTGGATTGCCGAAAATGACTGTCCGAAACGTGTGGGGATTGGACACAATTGTGAGGTTGTGTCGAACTCATGGAGATTGTTTAAACGCAATATGCTACTGTTGCATGTTATTATCACCCAGCATGGTGTCTTCACAGTGGGGACTGGAGATGATGCACAGGTGGAAGACGTGGCACAGTGGAACAAACATGCGCAGGTAACACACTGGATTTTACAAAATCACTATTTATTTGCTGTTCATAATCCATTCCAGCCTATTAAATGGGCTGTTTGCAACTTGCTTCAAAGCAAAAATATAAAGTTGAAAAGTACCAATGATTGTCACACACACACTAGGTGAGGCGAAATTATTCTCTGCATTTTGACTCATCCCCCTTGATCACCCCCTGGGAGGTGAGGGGAGCAGTGGGCAGCAGCGGTGGCCGCACCCGGGAATCATTTTTGGTGATTTAACCCCCAATTCCAACCTTTGATGCTGAGTGCCAAGCAGGGAGGTAGTGGCTCCCATTTTTAGAGTCTTTGGTATGACTCGGCCGGGGTATGAACTCACAACCTACCGATCTCAGGGCGGACACTCTAATCACTAGGCCACTGAGTAGGTTGTATAACAGACCTGGGCATTCTGCGGCCCGCGGGCCGCATCCGGCCCTTTGTGCGTCCCTGTCCGGCCCGCGTGAGGCCAATTATAAATTACAAAATAAAATTTAAAAAGTATCTATGTCGAGTGTGCAATACAACGGTGCTGCTTTTGTTTTGAAAATCGTTATTTGTATTACTTCCGTGTGGACGTATGCGTGTGCGTGGTTGTGAGTGAATGTGAACAGCTGCAATTACAAAATAAAGTTGAAAAAACATCTATGTCCTGCGCGCAATACAACTGTGCTGCTTTTATTTTGAAAAGTATTATTTATGGGCGTGTGTCCGTGTGTAACCTGCGAGTGAACGTGCACATGCAGCGACAAGTGATGCACGGTTTACACCCGAGACGCTAAAAAGAGAAAAGTTGATGAGGAATGCCGTGTTTTCAACAAGACATGGACTGCAAAGCAACGTCCCCTCACCTAAGGTGCGTGCCTGCGCAATTGCGCACTGCTCAAGCGTCCGCTGCGCGCAGCAAGTATATGCCGCGCACCAAATCAAATCCCATCTGAATTCTAAACAAAATAAACATATTTATTCTATGGAATTTTGCAATGCAACTTTGAGTGACAGTGACAACAAGCGGCCCTAATGGTGTTCGTCAACACCGTTCAATTGAACACCGTTCAATTATTGTAACGTCTATCGAGATGCTTCGAGGACAGGAATTATATCGATCACTTTATTGAGCAAAACTGTTTATATTCGGACATAACCACACCAAAAACATGAGTAAAACAATTCTATCTCGAAAAACGAGTCATTTTCTGCCGTACAAACCAGGCCAAAACCAACTTGTCATCTGTCACCAACACGCATAGCACTAAACCACTGGTGCGTTTAAGGCCACACAAAAAGTCGGACAACTCAAACACCACATAAAGTTACACTATGACTCCTCAGTCATACGTGTGCTTATTTTACTGTCATTTATTATTAATGTTAATTTATTTATATTAGTCATGGAATGCTGTTACACACACTATGTTGAAGTATTACTATTATTATTCATTATTATTATTATTATTATTATTTATCTTACGGTATATATCAAAAATAATATTGAGCAAAATTTAATTGAAATATTGTCGATGTGGCCCTCCAGCAGTGCTCGGGTAGCTCATGCGGCCCCCGGTAAAAATTAATTGCCCACCCCTGTTGTATAACAAGAACACCATTGGCTAGCTCATGGTTTTTCAACCTTTTTTTGAGCCAAGGCACATTTTTTTCATTGAAAAAATCCAGGGGCAGCCGAAAATGTTAAAAATTAAACTCAATAGGCTTCATTGCCAATATAAAGTCCTTCTCGTCAAATACCTGACACAATTGTTGGATTTGACAACAAACCATAACCATCCATGCATCAATAATTCTCTTGTCTCAAAGTGAAGTGTGTGAATTACATTTATATAGCGCTTTTTCTCAAAGTATGCTCACAATGCTGCTGCCACCTACTGATATGGAAGAGTATTACACGGTTACTCAGCTGATCTTGAGACAGCATCGACACACTGCGGATTATAATTACTGGTTTACAAAAGATATTTTTTCAGAACAATTAGGTTAAACTGCATCGTTTGGCATGGCACACCAGACAATATCTCACGGCATTTTACACAGAAATTAGACTAATTTCAGGAAGAAATATGTCATGCCTGCGTACAATATCACAACAATCATATGTCAGTACTATCAGAAAACAAAGACTAAAACCAACTACAACCAACTCTAGCAATGGTTATACTGGGGAAAATAAGTAGAGCATGCTGTTGCATCTGACCAGTCTTCCTCTCAGGGAATTAAAGTCACTGGTCAATTCCAAAGTTCTTTCAGATGACATATATGTTGATTAAGAAGGACCATCAAGACAGAATAGGAATATTATCAAGTTTTACTAAAGCTTTAGGAGACCAGTCCTACAGTGCACTTATAGCAGCATCTAGAAGAGGTCTGAAAATCAAACGGGAAGAGACAACTTATTGAATACGAAAACAGCCCCCACCCTGCCCAGAAAGGAATACAGCCTCTTTGTTCAAATACTGATAAGGTAAAAAGGGAGTATGCTATACTCCCACATTCCAACCCTTCAAGATAAAGCACAGAGTTTACTTGCGGACATAAGATACAAGCAAAAAGAGTACACATGGGAAAATATTAGCTGCTTTAAACATGACTATGAATAAAGAAAGAACTCTTAAAAATATATGCATTCTCCACAATGATTAGCAGCCTAATGTACGCCCAAAACTAAAGAGGAGACATTTGACCAAGGTATGCCTATAGGCTACTGTTTCAAACCTTTCAAACGTTTTATTAATTTGCAAACAATTTGACAATTAGGTGGAAATGCATAATTTCCCAAGGCACACCAAACAATATCTCACGGTACACCAGTGTGCCGCGGCATAGTGGTTGAAAAACACTGGGCTAGCTTATGTTACCAGTAGTGGTTTAATTGAACACATTTGTTGCAAATTTGTCTATATTTTTTGCAATGATTAAGTTTGCGTAACAGATTTTTTTAAAGGTCAAAATAAAATGATTGGTGTTTCAACCTGTCCGGTCAACACATATGCGCAGGGAGCGCGTGCACACATACAAAAGTCCAAGTGATGCAACCAACAATTTGCAGCCATGTTGTTGTTATGATAGAATATACACTCAGTGACAGCTAACACAAGCGATACAAATCGCTATCATTAGCTAACAACACCCAAAGCTGATGTGCGCATGTAATTACGTCATTACGTTCTTCTTGCATGCAAAGGAAGAAGGATACAGGAGCTGATCTAGTAGCCAGTGGAGTAAAATAAAGTCTGATTGAAAGGTATATGTAAGTACATGCCCTCGAGGCATCTGTGGAAATTCGCAAGCGGCCCCTACAACCTATGCTATTTTCACCCAAATGCGCCCAAAACCCAACCTCCGGGCTGATGATTTTAGGTTGTCCTGAAGAATTTGGAGGTAATCCTCCTTTTTCATTGTCCCATTTACTCTCTGTAAAGCACCAGTTCCATTGGCAGCAAAACAGGCCCAGAGCATAATACTACCACCACCAGGCTTGACGGTAGGCATGGTGTTCCTGGGATTAAAGGCCTCACCTTTTCTCCTCCAAACATATTGCTGAGTATTGTGGCCAAACAGCTCAATTTTTGTTTCTGTCTGGGGACGGCGTGGCGATGTTGGGAGAGTGGCCGTGCCAGCAACCTGAGGTTTCCTGGTTCAATCCCCACCTTCTACCAACTTTGTCACGTCTGTTGTGTCCTTGAGCAAGACACTTCACCCTTGCTCCTGATGGGTGGTGGTTAGGGCCTTGCATGGCAGCTCCCGCCATCATTGTGTGAATGAGTGAATGTGGAAATACTGTCAAAGTGCTTTGAGTACCTTGAAGGTAGAAAAGCGCTATACAAGTATAACCCATTTACCATTTACCAATCAGAACACATACATTTCCTCCAGAAGGTCTTATCTTTGTCCATGTGATGTCAGTTGAATCAATTGCCTATTTAAGGCTCCAATTACTTCACATCAAAATGTTTCACTTTAAATATTTTTCCGCAGAAAATATTGTATATTTTGTGATTTTGCCATAAAAACGGCATAACACATAACAAGTTTATATATATGTATAAATATATATATGTATATATATATATATATATATATATATATATATATATATATATATATATATATATATATATATATATATATATATATATATATATATATATATATATATATATATATACACACATATATATATATATATATATATATATATATATATATATATATATATATATATATATATATATATATATATATATATATATATATATATATATATATATATATATATATATATACATACACACAGCATGTCAACGGATAGATCTGAAGTGGATCTATAGATACTCTAGCATTTAAAGTAAATATATAAATATATATATATATATATATATATATATATATATATATATATATATATATATATATATATATATATATATATATATATATATATATATATATATATATATATATATATATATATATATATATATATATATGACTTGTTTTTAACACTTTGAATGAGACCCTTTTGGGTCCCTGGGACCTTTAAAGTTCCCCAAAATTGAGGGGAGCCCGAATGGTTACAATAAATATTGTATTGGTTTTAAAATTTAAAAATATCAAAATATGTGCTTTCATTCTTCAGTTTGCGGCTCTCAGTGGAAAAGTTTGGAAACCCCTGTACAGCCTATTTTATTTCAATTAGGATAGTTATTGATGATACACCAATAGATTATGTTCAACAAAATTCATTCTTAGGAGTGGTAATAGATGAAAATATATCATGGAAGCCTCATATAAGTTACTTGAGGACAAAGGTTGCTAAATGTGTTGGAATGATGAGGAGATCATGTCATTTATTGAACACCAATGCTCTGCTGTTATTGTACCATTCATTTATTATGTCGTATTTAAATTATTGTGTTGAAGTCTGGGGAAATTGTTATAAATCCCATCTACAGCCTTTAGTCACTCTGCAGAAAAAGGCCATTAGGATTGTGTCCAATGTTCGCTACAGACATCATTCAAATCCACTATTCATGGAGTTAAAGCAACTTAAACTGCACGATGTCATCAAATTTAAAACTGCTCCAATTATGTTTAGGGCATCCCAAAACTCTCTACCATCCAATATACAGAACCTATTCCAGGATAGAGATGCTCACCATAGGTACAGTCTAAGAGGAAACAACAAATTATATTTGCCTACATTTAGAACAACTTTAAAGTCAATGTGCATTTCAGTGCGTGGAGTCAGTCTGTGGAACAACTTAGGGGAAGAGTTAAAAACGTGTTCTAACATGATTCAATTTAAAAGACTGTTTAAAAAAGAAGTACTGAAGAAGTACGAGGAGGAAAGAGAGTGATGCCCTCAGCACAGAGCGATGGGAGAGAGGTGTATGGTCAGAGAGTGTTTGGGCCTGTGTATGTGTGTGTGTGTGTGTGTGTGTGCGTGTGTGTGTGTGTGTGTGTGTGTGTGTGTGTGTGTGTGTGTGTGTGTGTGTGTGTGTGTGTGTGTTTGTTTTGTCTCGTCTTGTCTTGTATCAAAGTAACAGTGGTACTATTGTATTGTTAGTGTACAGGAGCTTTTCTTGTTTTTGTTTGTATAGTATTGTTCTTGTATTATATTGTTTATGTTAAATGTGGAATGAGTGAGAGGGGTTGGGATATTATAAGCATCTGCTTCATCCAACCCCTTTTCAAGCCTTGCATAAATGTCTCTGCCAAAATGTAAAAAAAAAAAAAAAAAAAAAATGTTTTGTTGTACTGTGCAGGTTTGAAATAAATACTTCAATTCAATTTCAATAATTTTGTACCTATTGTGGTTCTTGTGCTGCTCATTGGGACAAATGTGGGGCCTCAAATGCGGGTTGTGTGTTGCTATGTTGATAAAGTTCCTTGAATAAACAATGTTGCACATACGCAAAGTGTTGGACTGCATATTTGTGGGACATATTAACATTCTGTATGTACTGCATGTTCTTGCAGAGAGTGAAGGAGAAGATCCTGCGGCAGGTCCAGGATCAGCTGAGTGACATTCTGGACAACGCTCTGACTGAACCTGTCCGCCCGGTGGTTAATAATGGAAAGAACAATAGTTCATCCAGGTGAGGCGCTGTGCATGAATGATGATGAGGCTTGTTTATTTCTTTCAAAACTATCTTTTAAAGGATGGACGATGGCAAAGTGTTCACTGAGCGAGCATCGCTGCTGGAGTACGTATGCTTGCAACATCACAGGTCCATTAATATGTTGACATCATGATGCACATCTTTATTCCTCAGTGAGCTGTTTGAGATCAGCCACATCAGGACCATTTACCACATGTTTGTTGCCGTGCTGCTCATCTTCTGTCTGAGCACCTTGGCTGTGGACTACATCGATCAGGGCAGGTCAGTGTGGACTATCTTTCCAAATAAAAAAAACACGCCCTGAAGCAAAAAGTTTATTTTCAGGACTTTGCATCTTCTCTGCCCGCCAATCAATCTGTCTGCCGATTGAAGCTTTGCTCACGTCAGCCATGTTGGATCCATCCACACTCAGATATTCATCCGTGTTGACGTGGGAACAATGCTAGGGGTGAAAAAGATTGCGTTTAGGGGTGAATGGTTGCCAGTAGTGGCAGACGGGTGGAAACATTGAAACAAACAAAGAAAAAAATACAAAACAACATGCAAGCGATGGGAATGTGCTGCACTGCAAAAAGTCTGTGTTCCAAAACAAGAAAAAAAATACAAAAATTTGGGTTATTTTATTTGAACTAGGCAAAATTATCTGCCAATAGAACAAGAAAATTCGGCTTGTCAAGACTTTGCAAAACAAGTAAAATTAGCTAACCTCAATGAACCCAAAATACCTTAAATTAAGTATATTCTCACTAATAACAAGTGCACTTTTCTTGGTAGAAAAAAAAATGAGACCTTTTTGCTCAATATGTAGAAAAATATTCTTAAATTAAGTAAATGCTAGTGCCATTGTCTTGACATAATGATATGCGCTCGGCATCATGATTTTTTTTTTTCATGCTTGAAGTAAGATATTATTACTTTGAAAAAGCAGTTTTATACTCGTGAGTGTTAATGACTCAGCTTTGCAACACTTGACATTCTAGTTTCAAGCATGTTTTACTCAATATAGGTCATCAAATCTCAGCTACAAGCTGTAATATCTTACTGAGATCATTTAGGACCAAAACACTTAAAACAAGTAAAACACTCTAACATAAAATCTGCTTAGTGAGAAGAATGATCTTATCAGACAGAAAATAAGCAAATATTACCCTTATTTGAGATATTTAATCTTACTTAGATTTTAGTTTTTGCAGTGTGCAAAAAAAAAAAAATGCAGCAATCACTTAAACATTGCAGGAACAAAAACGAATTTGAAAGAAAAAAACCTGCAATGCCAAAAACACCTACACACCCTAAAAACAACTGCATCGGAAAAATGTTAGCCAAAGTTAGCCAAGCTACCAGGACGTAATAGACCTGAGGGTTATTGGTCGGACATGATGCATACCGAATTCGGTACTTTTACAGGCACCGACCAATTTTCTGTCTTTGCTATCGGGTACCAATTCACGGAAAATCAAACGGTGCTAAATTACGATACCTTTGTTACTTGTGACGTCATATGCTGTTGCAGAATCAGTCAACACTTGGCGGGCAAACAAGCACTCAGAGAGTACTGTTGTATGTTTGATGGTCATGTGATGGATGATGAGCCAAGGAGACGCCAAGAGGAATCGTCGAATAAAAAGCTTTATTTGTTTCAGCGAGCCTCGGACTAGAACTGCAGCTCTAGGAGAAGAAGTGTACCAAATATTTTCATTCTGCTGTCCTGTCGGACCACTGTGTTTAAATACCATTTTTTGTAGACCCCCTCTCCTTGTGGGTCTAATCTTGGTGCCAGACAGCCAGCATACCACTCAGTTTATTTACTTGACTAGTCAACCTGTGAACGATTTGGGTCCGGTGACCTCCGACCCCTATCCTCTGTCCCTATGCGTGGACCTTCTACCAGATTTTACTTTCCTGGGAACTCCCTGCAGTGCCGCGGATGGACACGTGCACTTTGACCTTAGTAGCAGAATGCTTTTAAAGGATTATGTGACCAAATGCAAACACATGCTACTTCCAATCCTATAAGATAACACATGATGTAATTAACCACAGTACTAATCCAAACTGCCTCCAGGTAATGCCAACAAAGCAAGTATGCCTGATAGAAAACACTCCAAAGTACAGTGAAGCTCCACTTTTCAAAATGCACTAGCTCGATGCTCATTTATATCTGATTTGCCACAGACATGCCACCTATTGGCATTACCAATTTTACACAGCGGTTTCAACAACTCCAAATTTGTTGATGAAAACTACAACTAAGATGCACGTTACAATTAAACAGCTGGTGTGTAATAAATACAGTACTTACAGTATAAACACTTTGTAGGGCACAACAAAAGATTCAGCCTAATGGTAAAGACAACTCGCTGACTGCGTAGTCTATGCACTACTGGCATCTAACATCTTGGAATAGCAAGTGCATGCAAAGTCTACTATATGATACTTGCAAGTGAGACACCGAAGTATAAGAAAAGTGTAGTTATCATTATCAGCGCACTGTTAAATGTTCACTTAAAAAATAATTAACATTTATTAACTCATTTGAATACACACAAAAGTACCAAAAATGTATACCATTGAGTACCGGTATTGATTCCCAGGTACCGGGAATTGGGACATTCAAATGTGAATTCCTAAGTGCAAATTTAGAATAAATAATATTTTTTTATTTATTTTTTAGAGAATATAAACATAGTGTTTAGTTGGTGTAAGGATAAACACAAATATGTAAAAAAAATATATAACATTACAGACTCATTTAAATTATTTAAATTTAAATGATTTGTCATGGTAAAGTCCATTACTTTAGAACAGTGTTTTTCAACCACTGGGCCGTGAGATACAGTCTGGTGTGCCGCGGGAGATTAGGTAATTTCACCTAATTTTGTTAAAAATATTTTTTGCAAACCAGTAATTATAATGCGCAAATAATGTGCCGATGTTGAGTGTCTGTACTGTCTGGAGCTCGGCAGAGTAACCGTGTAATATTCTTACATATCAGTAGGTGGCAGCAGGTAGCCAATTTGATTTGTAGATGTCGGGAACAACGACGAGGGTTTGTCGTGATCACAATATGCAGACAACAGCTGGAGGCAGTGTGCAGGTAAAAAGGTATCTAATGCTTAAACCAAAAATAATCAAAAGGTGAGTGCCGCTAAGAAAAGGCATTGAAGCTTAGGGAAGGCTATGCAGAATTAAATTAAAACTGAACTGGCTGCAAAGTAAACAAAAACAGAATGCTGGATGACAGCAAAGACTTACAGCGTGTGGAGCAGCAGACGGCGTCCACAAAGTACATCTGTACATGACATGACAATCAACAATGTCCACACAAAGAAGGATAAAAACAACTTAAAAAGCAGGTGTGGGGAAGAAACTGCTACAGGAAAATACCAACAAAACAGGAAAAGCCACCAAAATAGGAGCACAAGACAAGAACTAAAACACCAAAAAACTCCAAATAAGTCACGGCGTGATGTGACAGTACACCAGTGGCGTGCGGTGAGGTTAATGTCTGGTGAGGCACGACTGCATCCTCACAGTCAAATTTAAAAACATATGAACCTGCAGTGCAGGTGTACCTAATGTTGTGTCCCTGCGGTCGTTCGCGGCTCCTGCAGCGCGAGCATTGTTGTTTTTGCACTTTTTGGCTTCTTGTTAAGTGACTTTTTTGGGGTGGATTCGGTCTTGCACGTGGAGGGTTTGGGTGTGGGCTTTGGTTGGTGTGGCCGCGGTGCTCCCGTCGGGCAGTGCATTCTGCGGCGGAGATGCTTGGCACCAGGAGGCGGGTTTATGATACGAGCCTCACACTGTGTCTTCGCAGCAGATTTATGATCGCTCAGCACTAAAAATACATTACACACATACAGTTGTTGACAAAATACACTGTACATTATATACCTCAGCTAACTAAACTATGGAAATGTACAATATAATTCATATAGCAATACGGTCTCACTGCACAGCAGGCCAGCAGTTAGCCGAGTCGCAATCCATGGTGAGGCACAAGTGCCTCAACTGGCTGCTGATCACCGCACCGTCTCTTCTCAGTATTTGAACGGCAAATGTGAAATAAAAATAAAAATAATCTAAAACTGGTGAAGTTAAATGGAAAATAACTTTAGTATAATCACTGGATACATATAACAATTTAATTAATTTTTTTTTCTTTTTTTTTTCTTTCCATGATGGCAGGTGAGGCCCCGCCTCCCCTGCCTCTAGTGACCAGAGGTGTGGACTCGAGTCACATGACTTGGACTCGAGTCAGACTCGAGTCATGAATTTGATGACTTTGGACTCGACTTGACAAAATGTAAAGAGACTTGCAACTCGACTTAGACTTTAACATCAATGACTTGTGACTTCACTTGGACTTGAGCCTTTTGACTTGACATGACTTGCTACTTTCCCCAAAACCCAAAGATTAAAAAGTTATTTGGGAGCGCGCCGCTCCGTATTTTTCCTTTTCTTCGTCTGTGTCTATCAGCGTGTTGTTCCTGTCAGCTGGTGTGCTCTCACTACAACAGCCAATCAAATTAGATCTACGTTGTTTTCATCACACAGCTCTCATCCAATCAAATTGCAGGACAACCAATGAAGAAGAATTGTCAAACAATGCGGCAGTGAGAAACAATTATGCCAAAGTTAATTTCGTTCGGGTATTAAAACTACGACTCGGTCAACAAAAAACGAATAGCCCTATGCAAATCACGCGGTTCGAATATTACAGACGGAGACGTAACTACTTCCAACTTCGTTCGACATTTGAAGTTGCACAAAGAAGGGTAAGTTTTGAATGTAAGCTAACGTTTATTGGCTAAGTAACACGACTTTTATTTGCTGTGTAGTTAAATCAGTGAGGCTGTAAACTCACTGCTAACGTCATAACCATAGACATCTTATAAGTAGACGCAGCATGGAGCGCTACTGCCTACAGGCGCAGACGAGACGCGGGGCCGCCATCTTGGAGTGGTGATCCGCTCCACTAGTGCAATTCATTTGGCAGGAGCAATGAACTGTCAGCGCATTTAATTCATCTTACCTCACTGAATACCACTGATTTTCACGCGCTTTTTTTGTCATACGTGTAGCTATGATAAAGGACACATGCTTTGGCGTGTTTTATTATTCATAGATTGCTTAACAGTAATATAATATTCTTATACAGACGTCCGAGATCAAAACTGGGAATATAATCCCAGAGAAAGGGGGAAAAAACGGTCAGCTATTTTTAAATTGAAGAAACAATATGATTAGGTTATATAAACATGCGTATATCCTACATAAACAATGTATGAATACATTAGATATCTATATATCTTATAGACTGTATCTCTGTTGCTGCAGCAGCAGAGAGTTTATTCTGTCTTGACACTTTGTATTGATATTTTGTATTACATTCTTCCCTTAAATGATAATGTTTACAGTGATTGTTATATATGTATTTTTTATGTATGTCGCTTTGGATAAAAGCGTCTGCCAAATACTTCAACATAAATAAACACCTGAAAGTCTTTATATCAGCTAAAACCACCAATCTGTTTCACTGGATTTAGAATTAAACCAAATGCTGTCTTACCCAACAATGTTAGTATTTGAATATTGTTACTTGAAGACTTATTCCTGGTTACAATTATACTGTTAAGAAAGTATTGTCTTATATTTTGCCTAAAATGAGAATGCATCATAATCAGGGGCGGCTGGTGAATTTTGTTTTAGGTGGGGATGAAAGTTTGTAAACCAAACCCCTGTAGGGGTGTCATCCTCCCCCAGAAGATTTATTTGTGATTTTCACATACAAATATTGAAGATATTTGCTCCTTCTCAACTCTGTGGTAATATTATTTTCATAAAATACAACCAATAGTACGTTAATGTTAAATCTTACTTGTGAAAAGTAATCCCCCGATTCCTATTTTCAACAGTCCGCTCATTTGAGTAGGAAAACGCTGAACACCAGCCCGGCATCTTTGTTTTCTACCTGTCAACTGTCAGTTTAGGCTGTTCGCCGGCTCCTCATCACCACTTCAAGATGGCAGCCAAATTGCCAATGATGCGTCTAGTTATAAGATGTCTATGGTTATAACGTCATTGCCAACACGGCAATATGTTGCATCCACTGCAGTTCGCTACCTTATACATACTTTTTCTCAAGTGATTTTTTTAAGCAGGGTTGCATGAGGTACCTACAGAAAACGTTGCGTTAGTCAATGTATCGCACACAGTAACGTAACGTTAGACGGCGGTCAGCAGCACCGCATATTTTAGCCACCTACAAAAAGACAAACATAGTAAAATAAAGGTCAGTTAAAATGTATACTATATTAAAAATATATGTACATATTGCTTAGGGCCCTGACATTTAAAAAGTACAACTCTGTTCATTATTTTGTTCACGTATTTGTTATGTTTTTCATGTGTACGCACACATAAACACACATACCGTAGGAGATGAGATCAATGAGATAAGGTAAGAACAGGATAGAAACTGCTGGGGGACTAGTTACAATGCAATATGCCATGGAAATACAATGTTAACACTTTTGTACAAATAAGTACAGTTGCACTTGTTTTTGCAAATGGGTTTATTCTGTAAAGGAATGAGTTAAATGTTTAAAATAACTGGTTAATAGTGCTATTATGAAGTGCAATGTCAGCACTATTTTTTTTCCTGCAATTTCAAATGCACTTGTTTTAATAAATAAATACAGCGTTTTAAAAGCATACACAATCTGTGTAAATATATTAGTCTGTGGTTAAAAGGACTTGAAAGGACTCGAAACTCAAAATGCAGGACTTGGGACTTGACTTGAGACTTTCCAGTCTTGACTTTGGACTTGACTCGGGACTTGCCTGTCTTGACTCGGGACTTGACTCGAGACTTGAGGGCAAAGACTTGAGACTTACTTGTGACTTGCAAAGCAATGACTTGGTCCCACCTCTGCTAGTGACGGCACGCCACTGCAGTACACCTACTTTGAGACAAGAGCTATATTGATGCATGCTTGGTTATGGTTTAAAGTCATACCCAACAATTGCGACAACGACTTTTTACAGTCAATATTGGCTGCTGAGTTTCATTGTTTTATGTTTTCTGCTGGTGGTGTGCCTCCGCATTTTTCCAATGAAAAAAATGTATCTGGCTCAAAAAAGGTTGAAAAACACGGCTTTAGAAGACAGGTACAGGTAACAAATGATTTTAGTGTTTACTTACTGAATGTGCTGTTAGATTAAAGACACTTTGGGTAATAACAGTAAATATGTTTTATGCATGTGTACATTTTATTTCCCAGGGACACTAATGGCACAGATTCAGTGGAATGGCAACACAAACATACAACTCACACAATGACTCAAGTCCGTTCAGCAGTAGCTTCCTCTCACTTTTGACACTTTTGGTTCCAGGTTGGTTCTGGACTTTGACCTGCTCTTCTATGCCTTCGGGAAGCTGGGAACAGTCACCTGGGTGTGGGCGCTGATGTTCGCCTACACCCTGCTCCTCCCTTACCACGCCCTGCTCTTTTGGGGAGCTTCTTACCACCGCTCCACCTCCAAGCTGGGGCTGTCTTTAGGGACGGGTCTGGTTCTGGCTGCTCTCCAGACCTCCGTTCTGGGGCTGTTCCCCATCTACATGGTGGTAGAGTACCAGCTGGCGCCAGCCTCACGTTTCATTGTTATACTGGAGCAGGTAAATGAAAGAGTTTCATTTCTAAAGACAAAGTTGTTTAGCACAATTTTCAACCACTTTGTATTGTGAGATACAGTCTGGTGCGCCGTAGGAGATGATGTCATTCCACCTAATTGGGTTAAAAATATTTTTTGCAAACCAGTAATTATAATCCGCAAATATTGTGCCATTGTTGAGTGTCTGTGCTGTCTAGAGCTCGGCATATCAGTAGGTGGCAGCAGGTAGCTAATTGCTTTGTAGATGTCGGGAACATGGTTAGTCGTGATCACAATATGCGGGAGGCATAAAAAGGTATCTAATGCTTAAACCAAAAATAAACAAAAGGCGAGTGCCGCTAAGAAAAGGCATTGAAGCCTAGGGATGGCTATGCAGAACGAAACTAAAAACTGAACTGGCTGCAAAGTAACCAGAAACAGAATGCTGGACGACAGCAAAGACTTACAGCGTGTGGAGTAGCAGATGGCGTCCACAAAGTACATCCGTACATGACATGACAATCAACAACAAAATAGGAGCACAAGACAAGAACTAAAACACTACACACAGGAAAACACCAAAAAAGTCAAAATAAGTCAGGGTGTGATGTGACAGGTGGTGACAGTACACCTACCTTGAGACAAGAGCTATAGTGATGCATGCTTGTTATGGTTTGAATTAATATCCAACAGTTGCGAGAACGACTTTTTACCGTCAAAGGAGCATGTTCGGCAACGCACACACACAGGGTACTTACAAGCAGACACAGTGTGTAGACAGAAAAGGGAGAATTGACGCATTTTGGCTTAAAAAGTAAAGATAACGGTGAAGTTATAACACTGAAACGCCATCAGGAAGAGGTGCTTTAAGACATGGCTAGCGGCTAACGTCCATCCGCAGTCAGCAGTGTTTTAGCTACTTCTAAATTACTAATCCTGGTCTCCATGGTGACAAATAATGCAAGTTTCTTACAAGTATCATCCTTGCAGGACGAGGAATAGCTAAACATGCTTCACTACACACCATAGGAGGATACAATAGCTCACCGGCGTCACAATGTAAACAAATGCCATGGGTGGTTCTACACCTGATATCCACTGTAATGATACCAAGTCCAAGAGCGTATCTAGTCAATACTACTATGATATCATCAATATTTTTTATCACAATGTAAACAAATGCCATGGGTGGATCTACACCTGATATTCACTGTAATGATACCAAATGCAAGAGTGTATCTAGTCAATACTACTATGATTACATCAATATTTTTTATCGCCACAAAATCTTTCTTCTTTAAAATTAATATTCAAGAATCTCTTCAAACTTAAAGTGTTTACAAAGTACAAAGAAGAAGAACCATGATAAACGTTCTGAATTTTTTTCATCCATCCATTCATTGTCAAAATAATCTTACTCATCTCATCATATGAAATATAACTTACTTCACCAATTATTATGTATTTATTTATTTTCATTGTGAATACTTAAGCAGTATATTGTGAATAAATTGAGAACAGGAAGTGAACAAAAGTTTTAGCAACTGTTATGTAAAAGAAAAGGGGTAGGATTAAATAAGCTCTGCTTCTTCCTACTCCTTTTCGAACATGTTGAAAAGAGAAACTGAAAATTGTGATGTATCATGTTGTATGTTTGCATGTTCCAAATAAACTCAAACTCAAACTCAATATTATATTCATAAACTCAGGAATGATGTCTCTGGACACACGAGAACTTAAATTATGACCAATGTATGACTCTAACTACTTGGTATCGGATCGATACCTAAATGTGTGGTATCATCCAAAACTAATGTAGAGTATCAAACAAGAGAAGAATAAGTGATTATTACATTTTAACAGAAGTGTAGATAGAACATGTTAAAACTGAAAATAAGCAGATATTAACAGTAAATGAACAAGTACATTAATAATCCATTTTTTACAGTTTGTCCCTCATAATGTTGACAAAATAATAAGTAGATAAATGACACAATATGTTACTGCATACGTCAGCTAACTAGGAGCCTTTGTTTGTTTACTTACTACTAAAAGACAAGTTGTCTTTTATGTTCACTATTTTATTTAAGGACTAAATTACAATAATAAACATGTGTTTAATGTACCTTAAGATTTTTTGTTCAAATAAAGCCAATAATGAAAATTTTTTGCGGTCCCCTTCATTTCGAAAAGTATCGAAAAATACCAAAATACATTTTGGTACCGGTACCAAAACATTGGTATGGAGACAAGCCTACATGAGAGGGGAACTTTAAGGTTTAGTAGGCCTACATGTAGCACAAGGGCACTTAGTCTCTGATAGCCCAGCAATGACATTTTAGTGATAGCACTGAAACATTTCAGGTCAACATGTGTCATAAAGTGACTAAGACATTAATCAATATCTTCTTATTCATATCTATCTTCAACTTAATGTCGTCATCTCCAGATTCGATTCCTGATGAAGAGCTACTCATTCGTGAGGGAGTCCGCCCCTGTTATTATGAAGGCCGCACCCAAAGAAGGTACTACAGTAGTTCATGTATTCCTAAGACAGACAGCAACTATTGCACATTGTTAATACCACATGAGCATCACTAATCCTTGCTAGTGGTACATTATAATACCTTTATCGCCTTTCAATGCCATTACCATAAAACATTGAACGTGTCCTAACTATCACCAGCAGCAGCGGATCATGATTTTTTTTTTAAAAGACAGATCTCTGTCAAAATAATTTTTTGTCATAATTGCACGCTTGTTTTGATGACGAAGACAAACGATTTGGGGTGATATTGCCAAAAGTATTTGGCCACCTGCCTTGACTCACATATGAACTTGAAGTGCCATCCCATTCCTAACCCATAGGGCTCAATATGATCTCGGTCCACCTTTTGCAGCTATTACAGCTTCAACTCTTCTGGGAAGGCTGTCCACAAGGTTGCGGAGTGTGTTTATAGGAATGTTTTGACCATTCTTCCAAAAGCGCATTGGTGAGGTCACACACTGATGTTGGTGGAGAAGGCCTGGCTCTCAGTCTTTGTTCTAATTCATCCCAAAGGTGTTCTATCGGGTTCAGGTCAGGACTCTGTGCAGGCCAGTCAGGTTCATCCACACCAGACTCTGTCATCCATGTCTTTATGGACCTTGCTTTGTGCACTGGTGCACAGTCATGTTGGAAGAGGAAGGGGCCCGCTCCAAACTGTTCCCACAAGGTTGGGAGCATGGAATTGTCCAAAATGTTTTGGTGTCCTGGAGCATTCAAAGTTCCTTTCACTGGAACTAAGGGCCCAAGCCCAACTCCTGAAAAACAACCCCACACCATAATTCCTCCTCCACCAAATTTCACACTCGGCACAATGCAGTCCGAAATGTAGCGTTCTCCTGGCAACCTCCAAACCCAGACTGGTCCAAAAGATTGCCAGATGGAAAAGTGTGATTCATCACTCCAGAGAAGGCGTCTCCACTGCTCTAGAGTCCAGTGGCGACATGCTTTACACCACTGCATCCCACGCTTTGCATTGGACTTGGTGATGTATGGCTTAGATGCAGCTCCTCGGCCATGGAAACCCATTCCGTAAAGCTCTCTGCGTACTGTACGTGGGCTAATTGGAAGGTCATATGAAGTGTGGAGCTCTGTAGCAACTGACTGTGCAGAAAGTCTTTGCACTATGCGCTTCAGCATCCGCTGACCCCTCTCTGTCAGTTTACGTGGCCTACCACTTGGTGGCTGAGTTGCTGTTGTTCCCAAACTCTTCACTTTTCTTAAAATAAAGCCGACAGTTGACTTTGGAATATTTAGGAGCGAGGAAATTTCACGACTGGATTTGTTGCACAGGTGGCATCCTATGACAGTTCCACGCTGGAAATCACTGAGAGCGGCCCATTCTTTCACAAATGTTTGTAGAAACAGTCTCCATGCCTAAGTGCTTGATTTTATACACCTGTGGCCGGGCCAAGTGATTAGGACACCTGATTCTCATCATTTGGATGGGTGGCCAAATACTTTTGGCAATATAGTGTATCATTCACAAATGGCAACAAAGGGTTTTCAACAATAGAATACTTTAATAGAGTTTAATGGTTTGATTGCTTTTCAGGAGACAATGTCAGGTTCCCAACACTCTCCAGTTATCTCTACTTCCTCTTCTGTCCGACTCTCATCTACAGAGAATCTTATCCCAGGTAAGGAAACCAATTCTTGCGCAACCTCAACTTATTTGAAGCAAAAATGTTCACGCTAAGGGCCTGGTCAACTAAAGGTTTGCGTGTACTAAAACATGTGCAAACCTTCTAGCACCCGCCAAGCTGATGTATGACACTTGTAGTAGTAGGACTGGGTCTTATAATGGAGCAAAAATAAAGAGTGCAACCTATTTAGCTTGTCTGTCTTCATGCGTATGCAGAGTGTATGCTCACAATATTGGCAAGAGGAGATGCAAATGTAATCATTCAGCACGTGCAATGTGATTTATAAAAGCTGATCACCTTTCAGCGGGCGCCATGTCGCATCATTATTTAGCACTGCAATGTATATGCAAACTGACACATTTACACACACGGCTGTGAGAAAGGAGGTAATTGTGCTCAGAGACAGATGGAGCCTCGGTCTGATGTGTGTGTGTGTGTGTGTGTGTGTGTGTGTGTGTGTGTGTGTGTGTGTGTGTGTGTGTGTGTGTGTGTGTGTGTGTGTGTGTGTGTGTGTGTGTGTGTGTGTGTGTGTGTGTGTGTGTGTGTGTGTGTGTGTGTGTTGTATTTATACCCTTCTTGAAACATCAACAAGGAAAAGTACCGTCCATATGAGGACCGGTGAACAAGTTAGGACTGAAATCATGGTCCCAATACGGGGAAAAAAAAATTGCATTTAATAGAGGATGTCTCATTTGAAATCTATCAAAATGAGGGTGGTCCCAAAAAGGAGGGATTTTTCAAATTGACTGTTTGTCGGTTTTAAAAGTGCCCCCCCTCTGGTGAAATAACAAGTGTGTGTAAAAATTTTAAGTGCTCCCCCTCTGGCCAAGTGTGCGTACGAAATTGAAATGCGCCCCCTTCGGCCATTTTTTATTTTATTTTTTTAAGTAAATAAATATGTATATAGAGACATACTGTAATAAATTGAAGTAAATAATGAAGATTAAAAACCAAGTACAACCAAAAAAAAATAATAAATAAATTTACTTAAAGCCTACCTTTTTTTATATTTGCATAGTATGTGTATTTACCTTAATGTTGTATACACATCTTTATATATCTAGAAAGGGTTTTCCTAAAGAGGTAGGCATTTTTCGGAGGTCCCACAAAGGTAACAAATACAAGGATGTATGTGTGCGTGTGTGTGTGTGTGTGTGTGTGTGTGTGTGTGTGTGTGTGTGTGTGTGTGTGTGTGTGTGTGTGTGTGTGTGTGTGTGTGTGTGTGTGTGTGTGTGTGTGTGTTTGTGTCCATATATTTGGACTGTCAGAAATAAAAAATGTGTACATTATTATACATATGTATACAGGTATATACATATATACACACATGTATATGTACACTTGTATGTGTATATATATATATATATATATATATATATATATATATATATATATATACATATATATATATATATATATATATATATATATATATATATATATATATATATATATATATATATATATATATATATATATATATATACATACACATACGCATATATATATATATATATATATATATATATATATATATATATATATATATATATATATATATATATACATACACATACGCATATATATATATATATATATATATATATATATATATATATATATATATATATATATATATATATATATATATATATATACAAGCTAAAAGTTTGGACACACCTTCTCATTCAATGCGTTTTCTTTGTTTTCATGACTATTTACATTGTAGATTGTCACATCAAAACTATGAATGAACACATGTGGAGTTATGTACTTAACAAAAAAAGGTGAAATAACTGAAAACATGTTTTGTATTCTAGTTTCTTCAAAATAGCCACCCTTTGCCCTGATTACTGCTTTGCACACTCTTGGCATTCTCTCCATGAGCTTCAAGAGGTAGTCACCTGAAATGGTTTTCACTTCACAGGTGTCACAGTGTTGATGCCTTCAGTGACAATCTACAATGTAAATAGTCATGGAAATAAAGAAAACTTTTGGCCTGTACTGTATATATATATATATATATATATATATATATATATATATATATATATATATATATATATATATATATATATATATATATATATATATATATATATATATATATATATATATATATATATATATATATATATATATTTATTCTGTTTGTTTTTTTATTCAGAAAATATAGGATAGGTCAGACTTTTTAGCCTTGTACTTACCCCACAATGAGGAAATATTATCATAATATATATCCCCTATATGAAAAAAAACGTCTTTCAATGTGCATTTTCTTACGTTTGGATCATTCCAGACAAATGAATGCAATGCGGTGCTGTGATGGCCCACCGCCTCCCTGCCAAGTGTCAGCGCGCTACAGATAGTTTCTCTTGTCTGTAGACCGCGATTCAACATTACAGAAAAAGGTGTTAACATAATTGTGGAGGTCTTGCTCCTCTGGGTTCTTTGGACCACCAGTCACCGACATCACCACTCCTTTTCAGAGTTAACAATAATGTTCATTTTGCAATAAACTTGTTAGATTGTGCAAAGTCTTTGTGTGCTTTTCAGCAATTGTCTTTTTCCTCGATCGAGCACAGGAATGGTTTCCCTTCAGAGTCGCCTGTCTTGCTCTCGTTCTCCTCGTGCTTCGCCAACCGCCATCAACAACTCCCCCTCTCCTTCCTGACTGATGCTTTTAACAGAGCGACAGGTGATCAGACAAACACTCTCAGCTGTGTCATCTACGCACCTGTCGCTGATCTCGAAGCCGGTCCTGGCACACCCCGCTTCGCTGCAGGTCTGCAGGCCACGCCCCCCCACAATAATTATTATAGATGTGTGCTGCTAATTCAACAACATCGCGCACAGGTTTCAAAAATGAGTGTTTCCATGGGCACATCATGCCAGTAGTAAACGCAAAAACGTCATTTACTAAGGCGACCTCCACCACTTTTGTACAGTCTTAGTAGATCACATGCCCAATGTTATAGTTTGCACTAGTTATTTAGCACCTGGTTTCATGGATTGTACCCTTTGGTGTGTTTTAATCCAACTCTTTATCTTTGTTTGCATGTCTGTGTTTCCTCACAGGAACACGCACATACGGTGGAAGTACGTCGCCGTGACTCTGACCATGGTGAGAGGCCTTCAATAGCTCGCTGTTTCACTTTCGCTTTTGTGTAATTGCATCCATCCTTTATCCTGGTTGCTATGTGCAGATCTTTGGCTGCCTCTTTTATGGCTACTTCATCCTGGTCCGCCTCTGTGTGCCGGTCTTCACATCTGACACCAACCAGCCTTTCAGCAAGCGAGCCATGGTTCTCACTGTCTTCCATTCAATACTACCAGGTACTTTTTTCATCAATATCATTATTAGTAACCAATGGCCTAATAGTATTGCTTTGTGTGGCCCTAAACAAGAATGTGTTTGTGGCCCCAATTTTGGTCTTTAATATTACAAACCCTGTTTCCATATGAGTTGGGAAATTGTGTTAGATGTAAATATAAACGGAATACAATGATTTGCAAATCCTTTTCAACCCATATTCAATTGAATGCACTACAAAGACAAGATATTTGATGTTCAAACTCATAAACTTTGTTTTTTTTTTGCAAATAATAATTAACTTAGAATTTCATGGCTGCAACACGTGCCAAAGTAGTTGGGAAAAGGCATGTTCACCACTGTGTTACATGGCCTTTCCTTTTAACAAGACTCAGTAAATGTTTGGGAACTGAGGAGACACATTTTTGAAGCTTTTCAGGTGGAATTATTTCCCATTCTTGCTTGATGTACAGCTTAAGTTGTTCAACAGTCCGGGGGTCCCCGTTGTGCTATTTTAGGCTTCATAATGCACCACACATTTTCAATGGGAGACAGGTCTGGACTACAGGCAGGCCAGTCTAGTACCGGCACTCTTTTACTATGAAGCCACGTTGATGTAACACGTGGCTTGGCATTGGATGGCAACATATGTTGCTCCAAAACCTGTATGTACCTTTCAGCATTAATGGCGCCTTCACAGATGTGTAAGTTACCCATGTCTTGGGCACTAATACACCCCCATACCATCACACATGCTGGCTTTTACACTTTGCGCCTAGAACAATCCGGATGGTTCTTTTCCTCTTTGGTCCGGAGGACACGACGTCCACAGTTTCCAAAAACAATTTGAAATGTGGACTCGTCAGACTACAGAACAGTTTTCCACTTTGTATCAGTCCATCTTAGATGAGCTCAGGCCCAGCGAAGCCGACGGCGTTTCTGGGTGTTGTTGATAAACGGTTTTCGCCTTGCATAGGAGAGTTTTAACTTGCACTTACAGATGTAGCGACCAACTGTAGTTACTGACAGTGGGTTCCTGAAGTGTTCCTGAGCCCATGTGGTGATATCCTTTACACACTGATGTCGCTTGTTGATGCAGTACAGCCTGAGGGATGGAAGGTCACGGGCTTAGCTGCTTACGTGCAGTGATTTCTCCAGATTCTCTGAACCCTTTGATGATATTACGGAGCGTAGATGGTGAAATCCCTAAATTCCTTGCAATAGCTGGTTGAGAAAGGTTTTTCTTAAACTGTTCAACAATTGAGTTTGAGTTTATTTTGAACATGCAAACATACAACATGATACATCACAATTTCCAGTTTCTCTTTTCAACATGTTCGAAAAGGAGTAGGAAGAAGCAAAGCTTATTTAATCCTGCCCCTCTTCTTTACATAACAGTTGCTAAAACTTTTTGTTCACTTCCTGTTCACAATTTATTCACAATAAACTCCATAAATAATCACAATAAAAATAAATAAATAAATAATAGTAAGAATTTAATAATAATAATTGGTGAAGTAAGTCATATTTCATATGATGAGATAAGTAAGATTACTTTAAGAATGAATGAATGGATGGATGAAATAAATTGAGAATGTTTGTCATGGTTCTTCTTCTTTGTACTTTGTAAACACTTTAAGTTTGAAGAGTTTCTTGAAGTGTATCATATTAGTACATTGTTTGATTGCTTTGCTTAATCCATTCCATAATTTAATTCCATATACTGATATACTGAAGGTCTTAAGTGTTGTACGTGCAAACAAATGTTTTAAATTACGTTTTTCTCTAAGATTATATTTCTCCTCTTTTTTTGAGAAGAATTGTTGTATATTCTTGGGTAGCAGGTTATAGTTTGCTTCGTGCATAATTTTAGCGGTTTACAAATTCACTATGTCGTGGAATTTCAGTATTTTTGATTCAATAAATAAAGGGTTTGTATGTTCTCTATATCCAACATTATGTATTATTATAACTGATCTTTTTTGTAACACCGTTAATGAATGAAGTGTACTTTTGTAATTATTTCCCCATATTTCTACACAGTAGCTCAGATATGGTAACACTAGTGAGCAGTAGAGAATATGAAGGGATTTTTGGTCTAGAACATGTTTTGCTTTATTCCCACCGATTCCCATAAAATCCAAATGTTGTTGTAACTATTAGAATGTAACATAAAGTAGTCAGAATGAGAGTTTTATAATCATACAATTGTCATTATTCATCTAAATCAATGGTTCACAAATGTTTTCACCAAGTACCACCTCAAACACTTGGCTCTCCAAGAACCACCATAATGACCAACTTTAAAATACAGTAGCATAGTCGGCCTAAGTAATCATTAAAAACAAGTATATTTATTATTTTTACAGTTTTAACAGTAAGACTGTGTTTGAATATAGAAAAATATAACACTGTAATTTAATCCAAGTGATTATTTGGCGTACCATTAGTACCACTTACCACAGTTTGAGAATCCCTGATCTAAATCATTTAGCTCATTTTTTAACGGCCTGCGGCACAATTGTTAGCATTCTAATATTAGCATGATAGCTTTTTTGCGCAAATTTTGCAAATATGTGCGTCAGTCAAATATTTTGTTACTTGACAAATGCTACCTGTTAGCATACTAACGTTAAGAGGCTAGCTTCTTTGGCTGATTTCAAAGGCATGCCTCAGTGTCAAATATTTTGTCGCGTGACGAATACTACCTGTTAGCATGCTAACGTTAGACTAGCTTCTTTAGCCAATTTGAGTCATACTTTGGTACTTGATGTATGCTAACGTTACCATAGACATTACCATAGACACAGGTATACATTGCAGAATAATATATTTTGGGACTTGACACATGCTACAGTTTGTATTTTAGCATGCTAACATTATCATGCTAGCTTTTTAGGCTAATGTTAGGCTAATTCAACCTCAGTGTCATATGTTTTGGTATTTCACTAAATGTAAGCATGCTATTGTTAACATGTCATCACAGTACTGTTAGCAACGGTAGCTTGTTTAGCTCATTTTGCTCATATTTTTTGTTACTTGACGCTATCTGGCAAGTGTGCTAACTGTTAACATTTCAGTTGCATATTGTAGTACTTTGAAAAAAGTCTCTATGGTGTCCTAGTTTTGAAGATAAAAACTACAAAAATGGCCCCCGCCTCCTTTGATTTGTCAGTGAAAACAGTTTGGGCAACCCTGATCTAAATATATCAAGTTTCCCTTTACTAGGATGATCATGAGTGAATTATCATAATAACTCATCATTATTATGATTCACTGGGGGATAAGTCTCCCCTGTCTTTAAAACCTAATGATGCCTCTGTTTTCAATCAAGGTTCCTTGAACGCACCACAGTCATGTGTTATGAGATGCAAAAGTAAAACATTAAATATAACTTTGTCCAATGCTGCCACAAATATATTTATCATATTTCTACCTTTCTGGTTGCTGGTTCCCAAATGTTGACGCTGTGTGTGAATGCACGATTGTGAACTTTGATGACTTTATGACGTCTGTAAACAGTGACGTGTTCCATGCTGCTACCAGAAGGAATGAACCATTTTGTATTGTTTGCAAAGGAGTGTAGATTGTGTTACACATTCCTCATTTGATTCAAATATCCTAACTATTAAACTTTTACAGAAGGTTTCATTGTATTTTAACTTGTATGATGTCATACTTTATAGGTGGCAGATTCAAATTTAAGAAAAAAAATGGTTGTGGCCCTAAACAATCACATGTGTGTTTATGCGACAGGGTCACCCTGTTCGCACGCACGCACACACACACACACACACACACACACACACACACACACACACACACACACACACACACACACACACACACACACACACACACACACACACACACACGCACACACATTTTTGTATTTGCTACCTTCTTGAGACCTGTGAAAAATGCCTACCTCTTAAGGACCACCCTTTCTAGATATATAAATATGTGCATTTACAACATTGATAATATATACATACTATGCAAATATAAAAAAGCTTGTTGTGAAAAATGAGTTGGAATTTCCCAAGAAAAAAATCACAATTTCACAAGAAAAATTTGGAATTTTAGCAGTATTATGATAAAAGTTCCATGATCGACTTTGTAGTTGTGTCATCGGATTTGCGGCCTCATGTTTTGGACACTCGGGTGAAGAGAGGGGCGGAGCTTTCTACCGATCACCACCTGGTGGTGAGTTAGCTGCGATGGTGGGGGAGGATGCCGGACAGACCTGGCAGGCCCAAACGCATTGTGAGGGTCTGCTGGGAACGTCTGGCAGAGTCTCCTGTCAGAGAGAGTTTCAATTCCCACCTCCGGAAGAACTTTGAACATGTCACGAGGGAGGTGCTGGACATTGAGTCCGAATGGACCATGTTCCGCACCTCTATTGTCGAGGCGGCTGATTGGAGCTGTGGCCGCAAGGTAGTTGGTGCCTGTCGTGGCGGTAATTCTAGAACCCGTTGGTGGACACCGGCGGTGAGGGATGCCTGAAGAAGGAGCCTGAAGAAGGAGTCCTATCGGGTTCTTTTGGCTCATGGGACTCCGGAGGCAGCAGACAGGTACCGACAGGCCAAGCGGTGTGCGGCTTCAGCGGTCGCGGAGGCAAAAACTCAGACATGGGAGGAGTTCGGCGAGGCCATTAAAACGACTTCCGGACGGCTTCGAAGCGATTCTGGACCACCATCCGCCGCCTCAGGAAGGGGAAGCAGTGCACTGTCAACACCGTGTATGGTGCGGATGGTGTTCTGCTGACCTCGACTGCGGATGTTGTGGATCGGTGGAGGGAATACTTCGAAGACCTCCTCAATCCCACCGACACGTCTTCCTATGAGGAAGCAGTGCCTGGGGAATCTGTGGTGGGCTCTCCTATTTCTGGGGCTGAGGTTGCTGAGGTAGTTAAAAAGCTCCTCGGTGGCAAGGCCCCGGGGGTGGATGAGATCCGCCCGGAGTTCCTTAAGGCTCTGGATGCTGTGGGGCTGTCTTGGTTGACAAGACTCTGCAGCATTGCGTGGACATCGGGGGCGGTACCTCTGGATTGGCAGACCGGGGTGGTGGTTCCTCTCTTTAACAAGGGGAACCGGAGGGTGTGTTCCAACTATCGTGGGATCACACTCCTCAGCCTTCCCGGTAAGGTCTATTCAGGTGTACTGGAGAGGAGGCTACGCCAGATAGTCGAACCTCGGATTCAGGAGGAACAGTGTGGTTTTCGTTCTGGTCGTGGAACTGTGGACCAGCTCTATACTCTCGGCAGGGTCTCTGAGGGTGCATGGGAGTTTGCCCAACCAGTCTACATGTGCTTTGTGGACTTGGAGAAGGCATTCGACCGTGTCCCTCGGGAGGTCCTGTGGGGAGTGCTCAGGAGTATGGTGTATCGGACTGTCTGATTCTGGCTGTCCGCTCCCTGTACGATCAGTGTCAGAGCTTGGTCTGCATTGCCGGCAGTAAGTCGGACACGTTTCCAGTGAGAGTTGGACTCCACCAAGGCTGCCCTTTGTCACCGATTCTGTTCATAACTTTTATGGACGGAATTTCTAGGCGCAGTCAAGGCGTTGAGGGGATCCGGTTTGGTGGCTGCAGGATTAGGTCTCTGCTTTTTGCAGATGATGTGGTCCTGATGGCTTCATCTGGCCAGGATCTTCAGCTCTCACTGGATCGGTTCGCAGCCGAGTGTGAAGCGACTGGGATGAGAATCAGCACCTCCAAGTCCGAGTCCATGGTTCTTACCCGGAAAAGGGTGGAGTGCCATCTCCGGGTTGGGGAGGAGACCCTGCCCCAAGTGGAGGAGTTCAAGTACCTAGGAGTCTTGTTCACGAGTGAGGGAAAAGTGGATCGTGAGATCGACAGGCGTATCGGTGCGGCGTCTTCAGTAATGCGGACGCTGTATCGGTCCGTTGTGGTGAAGAAGGAGCTGAGCCGGAAGGCAAAGCTCTCAATTTACCGGTCGATCTACGTTCCCATCCTCACCTATGGTCATGAGCTTTGGGTCATGACCGAAAGGACAAGATCACGGGTACAGGCGGCCGAAATGAGTTTCCTCCGCCGGGTGGCGGGTCTCTCCCTTAGAGATAGGGTGAGAAGCTCTGCCATTCGGGAGGAGCTCAAAGTAAAGCCACTGCTCCTCCACATCGAGAGGAGCCAGATGAGGTGGTTCGGGCATCTGGTCAGGATGCCACCCGAACGCCTCCCTAGGGAGGTGTTTAGGGCACGTCCAACCGGTAGGAGGCCACGGGGAAGACCCAGGACACATTGGGAAGACTATGTCTCCCGTCTGGCCTGGGAACGCCTCGGGATCCCCCGGGAGGAGCTGGACGAAGTGGCTGGGGAGAGGAAAATCTGGGCTTCCCTGCTTAGGCTGCTGCCCCCTCGACCCGACCTCGGATAAGCGGAAGAAGATGGATGGATGGATGATAAAAGTCGTAATTTTACTCAATGGAAGTCAACATTTTACAAGAGAAACTGAACATTTGTGCGATATTGTAATAAAAGTTGGAATTTTACTCTTACAGTCACAATTTTACAAGAAAGCTTAACATTTTGGCAATATTATTATAATAATCTGAATTTTACATGGCAAAATTATGACAGAAGTCATAATTTTACTCCAGAAATGTCACCGTTTTACAAGAACAACAAACAAATTGGCAATATTGTGATAAAAGTCAGAATTTTCTATTAAAAATGTCACCATTTTGCATTACAAAGTAATAATTTTACATAAAAAAGTAATAATTTTACGAGAAAATATTGCAATATTACAGAAACAGAAAGAATATCAAAAATTGTTCCCAATTTTATAAGAAAATTGTCGACACATTGTCAGAAAAAGACTGCTTTTAGTTCTTTTTTTTTTAAATTGGTTTTTAATCTTCACTATTTACTTCAAGTTATTACAGTATATCTATATAAATTAAAAAAAATAATAATTTATTAATTTTGACTAAAGCGGTGCATTTCAATTTCTTACTCAAACTTGTTATTTCATATGTTGACCAGAGGGGGAGCACTTTTAAAACCGACACACAGTCAATTTGAAAAATCCCTCCTTTTTGGGACCACCCTCATTTTGATAGATTTCACCAGCAGGGGTGCAAATGAGACATTCTCTATTAGATGCAATGTTATTGGGACCATGATTTATGTCATCACTTGTTCACACCTCCTCTAATGGAAGATACTTTTCCTTTTTGATGTCTCAAGAAGGGTAGAAATACAAGTACACACATACACACACACACACACACACACACACACACACACACACACACACACACACACACACACACACACACACACACACACACACACACACACACACACACACACTAATCTAAGAAGGAAGTTCATCTATGAACGCAACAACGAAAACAACTTCTCGTTTATCGCTTATCTATGTAAGTCAGTCAATGTTTAACTGGCGGCTCGGAGTCATTTTAAAGTTATGCAAGTAGATAAGGTCAACAAATAACCAAAAAGGTTATTATAGAGCATCTTCTAATACTGTTCACTGTACAACCAGAAGAGAAGCCCCACATACTATAATTATAGTATTTTTCTCTTAGTATGATCAGTAATTCTACAAAAATCCCTTTAATACAAAACCCAAAAGCAGTGAAGTTGTCACGTTGTGTAAATAAAAGAGAATAAAATGATTTGCTCATCCTTTTCAACTTATATTCAGTTGAATAGACTGCAAAGACAAGATATTTAATGTTCACACTGAGAAACTTGATGGGGGTTTTTTTGCAAATAATCATGAACTTAGAATTTAATGGCAGCAACACATTGCAAAAAAGTTGTCACAGGGGCATTTTTACCACTGTGTTACATGGCCTTTCCTTTTAACAACACTCAGTAAAGGTTTGGGAACTGAGGAGACACATTTTTGAAGTGGAATTATTTCCCGTTCTTGCTTGATGTACAGCTTAAGTTGTTCAACAGTCTCCCTTCTCATATTTTAGGCTTCATATTGTGCCACACATTTTCAACGGGAGACAGGTCTGGACTACAGGCAGGCCAGTCTAGTACCCGCACTCTTTTACTATGAAGCCACGCTGTTGTAACACACTCAGAAAGGGACTTGGCATTGCTTGCTGAAATAAGCAGGGGCGTCCATGATAACATTGCTTGGATGGAAACATATGTTGCTCCAAAAGCTGTATGTACTTTTCAGCGTTAATGGCGCCTTCACAGATGTGTAAGTTACCCATGCTTTGGGCACTAATACACCCCCATACCATCACACATGCTGGCTTTTCAACTTTGCACCTACAACAGTCCGGATGGTTCTTTTCCTCTGTGGTCGACAGTTTCCAAAACAATTTCAAGTGTGGACTCCTCAGACCACAGAACACTTTTTGACTTTGCATCAGTCAATTTTAGATGAGCTAGGGCCCAGCGAAGCGTTTCTGGGTGTTGTTGATAAATGGCTTTGGCTTTGCATAGTAGAGTTTTAAAGGCCTACTGAAATGCGATTTTCTTATTTAAACGGGGATAGCAGGTCCATTCTATGTGTCATACTTGATCATTTCGCTATATTGCCATATTTTTGCTGAAAGGATTTAGTAGAGAACATCGACGATAAAGTTCGCAACTTTTGGTCGCTGATAAAAAAGCCTTGCCTGTACCGGAAGTAGCGTGACGTCACAGGTTGTGGAGCTCCTCACATCTGCACATTGTTTACAATCATGGCCACCAGCAGCGAGAGCGATTCGGACTGAGAAAGCGACGATTTCCCCATTAATTTGAGCGAGGATGAAAGATTCGTGGATGAGGAAAGTGAAAGTGAAGGACTAGAGGGCAGTGGAAGCGATTCAGATAGGGAAGATGCTGTAAGAGGCGGTTGGGACCTGATATTCAGCTGGGAATGACTAAAACAGTAAATAAACACAAGACATATATATACTCTATTAGCCACAACACAACCAGGCTTATATTTAATATGCCATAAATTAATCCCGCATAACAAACACCTCCCCCTCCCGTCCATATAACCCACCAATACAACTCAAACACCCGCACAACACACTCAATCCCACAGCCCAAAGTACCGTTCACCTCCCCAAAGTTCATACAGCACATATATTTCCCCAAAGTCCCCAAAGTTACGTACGTGACACGCACATAGCGGCACGCACGTACGGGCAAGCGTTCAAATGTTTGGAAGCCGCAGCTGCGTACGAACTCACGGTACCGCGTCTGCGCATCCAACTCAAAGTCCTCCTGGTAAGAGTCTCTGTTGTCCCAGTTCTCCACAGGCCAATCTTTCGGGAATGTAAACAATGAAACACCGGCTACGTGGTTGTGTTGCTGCAGCCGGCCGCTAATACACCGCTTCCCACCTACAGCTTTCTTCTTTGCTGTCTCCATTGTTCATTGAACAAATTGCAAACTTTTCACCAACACAGATGTCCAGAATACTGTGGAATTTTGCGATGAAAACAGACGACTTAATAGCTGGCCACAATGGTGTCCCAAAATGTCAGCTACAATCCGTGACGTCACGCGCAGACATCATCATACCGAGGCGTTTTCAGCAGGATATTTCGCGGGAAATTTAAAATTGCACTTTACTAATCTAACCTGGCCGTATTGGCATGTGTTGCAATGTTAAGATTTCATCATTGATATATAAACTATCAGACTGCGTGGTCGGTAGTAGTGGCTTTCAGTAGGCCTTTAATATTTGCCCTCACAGATGTAGCGACCAACTGTAGTTACTGACAGTGGGTTTCTGAAGTGTTCCCGAGCCCATGTGGTGATATCTTTTACACACTGATATCGCTTTTTGATGCAGTACCGCCTGAGGGATAGAAGGTCCGTAATATCATCGCTTACGTGCAGTGATTTCTCCAGATTCTCTGAACCTTTTGATGATATTACAGACCGTAGATGGTGAAATCCCTAAATTCCTTGCAATAGCTGGTTGAGAAATGTTGTTCTTAAACTGTTCGACAATTTTCTCAGGCATTTGTTGACAAAGTGGTGACCCTCGCCCCATCCTTGTTTGTGAATGACTGAGCATTTCATGGAAGCTGCTGTTATACCCAATCATGGCACCCACCTGTTCCCAATTAGCCTGTTCACCTGTGGGATGTTCCAAATAAGTGTTTGATGAGCATTCCTCAACTTTCTCAGTCTTTTTTGCCACTTATGCCAGCTTTTTTGAAACATGTTGAAGGCATCAAATTCTAAATGAGCTAATATACTATATTACCAAAAGTATATGGCCACCCATCCAAATGATGAAAATCAGGTGTCCTAATCACTTGGCCCGGCCACAGGTGTATAAAACCAAGCACTTAGGCATGGAGACTGTTTCTACAAACATTTGTGAAAGAATGGGCCGCTCTCAGTGATTTCCAGCGTGGAACTGTCATAGGATGCCACCTGTGCAACAAATCCAGTCATGAAATGTCCTCTCTCCTAAATATTCCAAAGTCAACTGTCAGCTTTATTATAAGAAAATGAAAGAGTTTAGGAACAACAGCAACTCAGCCACAAAGCGGTAGGCCACGTAAACTGACTGCATTGTGCCGAGTGTGAAATTTGGTGGAGGAGGAATTATGGTTTGGGGTTGTTTTTCAGGAGTTGGGCTTGGCCCCTTAGTACCAGTGACAGGAACTTTGAATGCTCCAGGATACCAAAACATTTCGGACAATTCCATGCTCCCAACCTTGAGGGAACAGTTTGGAGCGGGCCCCTTCCTCTTCCAACATGACTGTGCACAAAGCAAGGTCCATAAAGACATGGATGACAGAGTCTGGTGTAGATGAACTTGACTGGCCTGCACAGAGTCCTGACCTGAACCCGATAGAACACCTTTGGGATGAATTAGAACAGAGACTGAGAGACAGGCCTTCTACACCAACATCAGTGTGTGACCTCACCAATGCGCTTTTGGGAGAATGGTGGAAAATTCCTATAAACACACTCCGCAACCTTGTGGACAGCCTTCCCAGAAGAGTTGAAGCTGTAATAGCTGCAAAAGGTGGACCAACATCATATTGAACCCTATGGGTTAGGAATGGGATGGCACTTCAAATTTATATGTGAGTCAAGGCAGGTGGCCAAATACTTTTGGCAATAAAGTGTATTTGCAAAAAAATAACAAAGTTAACCAGTTGGAACATTAAAGGCCTACTGAAAGCCACTACTACCAACCACGTAGTCTGATAGTTTATATATCAATGATGGAATCTTAACATTGCAACACATGCCAATACGGCCGGGTTAACTTATAAAGTGCAATTTTAAAATTCCCGCCACACTTCCGGTTGAAAAAGTCCTTTGGATTTGATTTATGCGCGTGACGTCACAAAAGCAACGGAAGTGGTTGGAGCCCATCGGACCCGATAGAAAAGCCTCTTGTTTTCTTCGACAAAATTCCACAGTATTCTGGACATCTGTATTGGTGAATCTTTTGCAATTTGTTTAATGAACAATGGAGACTGCAAAGAAAAACGTTGTAGGTGGGATCGATCGGTGTCTTAGCGGCTAAGTACAATACTGTAATATCTGTGATATTTGCATTAGTGTACTGTGTCTTTAAGGGTTTGGGGAACGAGCATGCGCGAGTGAGTTGGCGGAGAACTTGTGTGTGTGTGAGCGTGAGTTTTGGCTAACAGCAGCTCGTGTATGTGTGTGCGTTACTTTTTGAACTACAACCAGTTACCGCTTGTTAATAAAGCGATTGAGCAGCGCATCCTCGTCTGTGTGACTCCTTCTCCACTGCGGGGCATTACAATACTTACAGCAACACAACAAGGACTACTTACTACGCCTAGCCGATGCTTGCCGCCAAACCCACGGATGAAGTCCTTCGTCGTGCCGTTGATCGCTGGAATGCAGGTGAGCACGGCTGTTGATGGGTTTCTATCTTCATTTGAGAACGATGCTACGCGCTAGCTCAGTAGCTAAGTGTGTCACCGATGTATTGTCTTGGAGGTAAGTCACTTTAAATGTCCATTTCGCGTGCTCGACTCTCATTTTCAAGAGGATATAGTATCCGAGGTGGTTTAAAATACAAATCCGTGATTCACAATAGAAAAAGGAGAGAGTACATAGTTCTGTGAGGTCTGGTTGCTAAGTTAGCTTCAATGGCGTCGTTAGCACAGCATTGTTAACCTTCGCCAGCCTGGAAATCATTAACCGTGTATTTACATGTCCACGGTTTAATAGTATTGTTGATTTTCTATCTATCCTTCCAGTCAGAGGTTTATTTATTTTGTTTCTATCTTCATTTGAGAACGATGCTATCGCGCTAGCTCAGTAGCTAAGTGTGTCACCGATGTATTGTCTTGGAGATAAAAGTCACTTTAAATGTCCATTTCGCGTGCTCGACTCTCATTTTCAAGAGGATATAGTATCCGAGGTGGTTTGAAATACAAATCCGTGATCCACAATATAAAAAGGAGAGTGTGGAATCCAATGAGCCAGCTTGTACCTAAGTTACGGTCAGAGCGAAAAAAGATACGTCCATCACTGCCTCTCAAGTCGTTCACTGTAACGTTCCTCATCTACGAATCTTTCATCCTCGCTCAAATTAATGGGGTAATCATCACTTTCTCGGTCCGAATTTCTCTCGCTCCATTGTAAACAACGGGGAATTGTGAGGAATACTAGCTCCTGTGACGTCACGCTACTTCCGGTACAGGCAAGGCTTTTTTTTATCAGCGAGCGAAAGTTGCGAACTTTATCGTCGATTTTCTCTACTAAATCCTTTCAGCAAAACTATGGCAATATCGCGAAATGATCAAGTATGACACATAGAATGGATCTGCTATTCCCGTTTAAATAAAAACAAATCATTTCAGTAGGCCTTTAAGTATCTTGTCTTTGCAATCTATTCAACTGAATATAGGTTAAAAAGGATTTGCAAATCATTGTATTCTGTTTTTAATTGACCATTTACACAACGCACCAACTTTCACTGGTTTTGGGTTTTGTAAAACAAACCAACACATCTGTTGTTGGCAAAGATAATAATGATCATAATAATGATAACATGATTCCATCATTTGATGTCATTCCACACCCGTCAGGTATCATGCTGCTGCTCTTGTGCTTCTTCGCCTTCCTCCACTGCTGGCTCAACCTCTTCGGGGAGCTTCTTCGCTTCGCTGACAGAATGTTCTACAAGGTGAGAACATTTCGGACATCTTGATCCAGCATCAGAAACGACATCTGTCAATCTGTCTTAGAAGTATGCAGATGGCTTTTGATTTTGAACAGTAAGCGGCCTTATTGGAAGATAGAGCGGTGTTCCCCACGGCGCGCCACAAGTAAATGTGGACTGCCACCAACAGATGTGGTGCTACCTGTAACTCTGCCCGTACGCACATCATTTATAAACCTGCGCGCGGATTCTAGGAGTGCCCAAACAAATCTATTCACATTCGAATCGCGATTCTTATTCATCCATGCATCCATTTTCTACCGCTTGTCCCTTTCGGGGTCGCGGGGGGTGCTGGAGCCTATCCCAGCTACAAGTCACCACCTCATCACAGGGCCAACACAGATAGACAACATTCACACACTAGGGACCATTTAGTGTTGCCAATCAACCTATCCCCAGGTGCATGTCTTTGGAGGTGGGAGGGGCCTATCCCCAGGTGCATGTCTTTGGAGGTGGGAGGGGCCTACCCCCAGGTGCATGTCTTTGGAGGTGGGAGGAAGCCGGGATACCCGGAGGGAACCCACGCAGTCACGGGGGAGAACATGCAAACTCCACACAGAAAGATCCCGAGCGCAGGATCGAATCCAGGGCCTTCGTATTGTGAGGCAGACGCACTAACCCAGGGGTGTCCAAAGTGCGGCCCGCAGGTAATTTTTTAACGGCCCTGTGGCACATTCTAAAAAATACAATAAAAAAAACAAAAAACATAAACAGTGGTATAAAAGAACAAACAGGTGAAATGTAACAAGAGCATGTTGCAATGTTTACTCTAATGCAGGCTATTTATTTCTTCAAAAAATAATAATGAATAAAAATCAATGTTATTATGAATTATTGACCTATTCAAGGCTCCAATTACTTCACATTAAATATTCCACTTTGAGATTTTTTTGGGGAAAATTATGCATATTTAGTGTTTGTCATTTAAAAAACAAAGTTTTTTTTTATTGTTTTAAAAGAAGCGCCTGAAACGAACAAACACAAAAACATAAAGAACAATACAACTTATATTTGACATATAGATCTGAAGTTGATCTTGAGACTATTGTGTTAAAAGTTAAAAAAAAAAAAAAGTGATTTATTTTTTAATACTTTACTGAGCAGGACCCTTTTGGATCACCAATAATTTTAGTGGGACTTTTTTCAAGTGTGATTGCTCAAAAATAATAATGAATAAAAATCAATGTTGTTATGAGTTATTGACCTTTTTAAGGCTCCAATTATTATATAATCTCAAATAGTCCACTTTAAAATTGTATTGGGGGAAAATATTCCATATTTTGTGTTTTTTCCATAAAAAAACAGGGGTTTCTTTGACAAAAAGGGCATACAACTTAAATCTTAAAACACTTTATATTGACAGTGTTGATCTACAGATTTAAACCTTGAATAATACTAAAAATAATAATACTAAATAATGACACAATTTTAATATTTTTTTGACCAAAACCCTAAATGTATATTTTTTATACATATATTTTATTGGTTTTTAAAAAATAAAAAATATCAAAATGGCCCCCGCTTGCTTTGATTTTCCAGTGTGTGGCCCTCAGTGGAAAAAGTTTGGACACCCCTGCACTAACCCCTCTGCCACCTCATCCCGAATCTAAATCTGTTCAAAATGTTCAAAACTCGATTACCAAAAAAAACAAACGTTTTTTTTTTTATAACAATCTATTTTTTTTAAATATTTTTTTATCATCGGCGGTCACTCGAACGAGTATGACGATCCTCTTGGTAGGGGTGTATCCCTTTATGGAGGATGCCTGTGCGTGACTTAGTTTAACGTGGGGAGACTGATGCACAGACAGTCACCACACGAGCCTTGACAGAATCGGGTCAGGGTCCAGACCCTTTTCTGCTGCAGCCTTCTTCTGCCATCGCAGCCGTTGTGGTAGTTCTTAAATCTACCGTCTTCCGCCTGCTCCGCCGTTGAGGTCTTCACCGTATCCCTGGCTAGGGGGCAGTCAGGTACTAGGCCTTTGCCAAGGGCCACCTGGGGTAACAGTAGTAAAGGGGTTAACCTCCTAGTGCCCCAAGACCCCATAGAGGAGCCTCCACTGCTGGATGCAATTTAACGTCATGCCCAGGTCAAATGTTTTCATACCATCTCCATGCAACCAGAAGGCCTTTTCTAACCTGTAACCTGCTTTGAAAAGGTTTCATTATGGGCCTGCTGCAATGCAAGCGCCCATTCACTGCTGCTAACATTAAAGTGCTAACCTTTTTAGCTAAATTGACACTTTTTTACTCTAATTCCCGGTGTGCAGACGATTATGGGAGATGTAGTTTATTTTCAGACCAGCTAAAGCGCCAGAAAAAAACTACACTCACCAAGTTTTTGTCATGACGTCATGGCAATATTGTGATTACTTTGAAACAGCAATACCGCGGTGTCTATGTGACTGTTACTTCCCTATAATACACCAATCACGTACTCTACAATGTCTGCTCTCACTGGGATGCCGACTAATGGAGTGTCCATATCTTCCCGTTTCAATGAGTAAGTGTTAATAATCCTCACGCAAGTGCCACAAACAAGTCTCGCCCTCTATGGTATAAGTTGGATGTCAAAGTTGACCAACTTCTCAGTTTATGAACACAACCTTCCAGGTGAGAGGCGTGATTTATAATCTAGAATTTTTTTTTACCAACTCAGAGACTGACTCAATCTGTCAATTCTTATTCAGCCCGAATCTAAATCGATTCATAACCTCAATGATGGACACTTTTGACCTCCCTCCCTCCTCAACTACACCTGGAGTCGAACTTTTGCATGCATGCAGATCGGCCTCAGTGTATGAACATTACATCATCACACCCAAGACAATGGGCACATACACACACACACACCCTCCCTCACCCCACACCTTCACCACCGCTTGTTTCTCCTCGGGGTGATGGTCGGCTGGCAGCAATTCATAGCAGCAGTCGACCTCCAGGGCCCCAACTCCCCACCCCTCTGTTGCGAGTTGTCGTGATTAAATGTAACGTGTTTATGTGTGCATTGCATGGAGGTTTTTTCCCACTCCAGACTAGGCCCCCTTGGGAGCCCAGTCTAGATTGTATTTTTTTACTCATCTTCTTCCGCAGCGTTTTACCTTTTTCTTATCTTTTACGGGGCGCATTTGGCGACCCATCAGTGTTCCTGTTCTGTAACCCTGTACACTGTTTGTTTGTCTAATCTTGAACGGGTTTGTGCTGAAAACATAGTTTTGTTGTACTTGTGCAATGACAATAAAGTCCTATCCTATCCGATATCCTATCCATCCATAATTTTCAAAACTCTATTACCAAAAAAAACAAAACATTTTTTAAATAAAAATCTAATTTTAAAAAGATGTTTTTATACCATCTCCATGCAACCTGTAACCTGCTTTGAAAAGGTTTCATTATGGGCCTGCTGCAATGCAAGCGCACATTCACTGCTGCTAACATTAAAGTGCTAACTTTTTTAGCTAATTTGACACTTTTTTATTCTAATTCCTTAGAGTCATATAACTTGGTATGTGACACAAGCTAACTGTTAGCATGCTAACATGCTAACATTAGCTTGCTAACTTTTTGAGCTAGTTTTGCAACCGTTTAGACCAGAGTCATATCACTTGGTTTGTGACATTTGTTAACTGTTAGCATGCAAACGATAGCATGCTGGCGCGCTAACTTTTTCATCTAATTTTACACTTTTTTTTCTCCATTTTCGCAGCCATGCACTTTTGAGTCATATCATTTGGTATATGAAACATGCTAACGTTTGCACACATGCTAAATGTTAGCATTTTAATGTAAGTATGCTAACGTTTTAGGCTAGCTGTGTTTTTTTTTTGATTGATTGAGACTTTTATTAGTAGATTGCATAGTACAGTACATATTCCGTACAATTGACCACTAAATGGTAACACCCGAATAAGTTTTTCAACTTGTTTAAGTCGGGGTCCACGTTAATCAATTCATGTAGCTCATTTTGTACAGTTACACCTAAAAACTCTCGGATTCAGACACTCGGCAACATCTTAAAAATACGGCGGCTTCCGACGACCCCCGGCCAGAGTCCAGGGCACAGATAGCAGGCCCATCAAAATTTCCGCGGGAATTTTTAGTTATAAATACTATACTAAATAATTGCGAGAATCTTTTTTTTTTAATTCAAAAATCGTGTTAATCGAGAATCGATTCTGAATCGAAACGTCACGCCATAAATCGGAATCGGATCGAACCTTTAGGTGCCAAAAGATTCACACCCTTAGTGGATTCCATCATAAAACTTTGCATATGCACAATCCTACGTACTGTACATAAGCTAAAAAATATTCAACTCTATAAAAGCGTGCTGCACATACTCTCACACGTATTACATAATTTATAATAAGCCTTATTATAATTTCGACCAGCAGTAAATCGTGCACAGAATAGGTCCACCAAGGTCTCTCCTCCTCATCAAGAAATGGTCAATGCTAAATAGCGCATGAATATGGTGATTATTTGACTTTTTGACTCGGGTGCCACATGGGACTAGGACAAATTGGCGCCAATGATTCTGGTCTATTCTCTGATCTATGATCATGTGTACAGGATTAAGGAATATGTGATTTATAATATCAGGAAATAATCAGATAGTTTTTTTTAACAACATGATGCTTAGTGTTTCACTAAAGCTGGATCTGTTTAGCACACAGCTTTTAAAACTTGTATTTCATCCTCCTTATATTCAGGCTCAAAAACATAAGGTTGTGGATCATCATTTGTCTTAAAGTAATCTTTTTTATTTCCAAAGTGTCGTTGTTGAAGGGTTGTGATGCGTCTGTGAAATTAATACACCGCCGTATGTTTACATTGACAAAAATAAATAAATATGACATGTTGTAATGTGGCTGTTACTACTGTATATACTTACAGTGTGTATAAAACATTGTTGAATGTTTTTTTTTTTTTGTTAAAATAAAGATAAACACTGTACTTAAATATCTGCTTGACGTATGATTTCAAAAGAAATTATCAATCAAATTGTAGACTGTAAAATTGACAATAGATTTTACGGTTAAATTCCTGAGTTTTTTACTGTAAAATCTATTTTGGTCCTTTTTTTTTTTTTTTTTTTCATATACAGTAAGACACTAAAACATTAAAAAACAAACAAAAAAAACATTAAATCAACAAGATTTTACGGTAAAAAAATAAATAAAAAACAGCTCTGTTGCTTGAATTTTACTGTTAAAAACAGTGCTATTGTTTCTCCATTCCATTCCATTTATTCTATGTTTTTATATGCTGTAAAAAAAACACTGCTTTTACTGTAAATTCTGGTGACTGGGCTGCCGGTTAGCACATAGCAATACTGCTACATGATGCTTAGTGTTTCACTAAAGCTGGATCTGTTTAGCACACAGCCTCTAAAACTTGTATTTCATCCTCCTTATATTCAGGCTCAAAAATATAAGGTTGTGGATCATCACTTGTCCTAAATTAATCTTTGTTATCTCCCAAGTGTCGTTGTTGTTGAAGGGTTGTGATGCGTCTGGGAAATTAATACACCATTGACAAAAATAAATAAATATGACATGTTGTAATGTGCCTGTTACTACATGACATACTGTACATACTTACAGTGTGTATAAAACATTGTTGATTTTTTTATTCTCTCACTGTGCCACACTTGAAAAAATATGCCTGTGGTTTGTCCCTCAGGACTGGTGGAACTCGACATCTTTTACCAACTACTATCGCACCTGGAATGTTGTGGTGCACGACTGGCTCTATTACTACGGCTACAGGGACTTCCTCTGGGTAACTCCATCATAACTACACTATGTCATGTGATGAGATGTTATTCTAGGATAACAATAGAAAAATTAACTACCGACATGATAAGCATGTCGGTAGTTAATTTTTCACAGGTTCTATTTCACAGGTCCAAAAGAGAAAGAGATGATGCAGTATTATCTGCTCACAGATGCTGCCTGGTGGTTGTTTGAGCACACTGCAGCTAGTCCTGGATAGTCCTACTCCTTAATGCTTCAATCACACACAGGATACTGACAGTATTGAGACAAAAGTACAACTTTACTTACTGCATGTCATGTGATGACATCTTACTGTCATATTCACTCTATTACACAGGTGTCAAACTCAAGGCCCCGTGGGCCAAATCTGGCCCGCCACTTTATTTATGTGGCCCGGGAAAGCCTTGAACTAATATGCGTTAATAAAATGCTTAATCTTTTCTTACTAAATATATTTGCTATTTGCCTTTCGACAATAAGAATCATGTACTGCATGCAATTGCATATCTTTTAAAATTCAATATTATCACAATCAAAATATCATACTATGATGTATTCCAAAAATATTTTTTGTTAAAATAAAGATAAATACTGAACTGCTTAACGTATGATTTCAAAACAAATTATCAATCAAATTGAAGACTGTAAAATTGACAATAGATTTTACAGTTAAATTCCTGAGTTTTTACCGTAAAATCAACTTTGGTACTTTTTTTATTTTTTTATATACAGTAAGACACTAAAACA
>NC_084756.1:8127772-8262772 GCF_033978785.1 Entelurus aequoreus | reverse complement strand
TGCAGTGCTTGGATTTAGAATATTTTCTTCCCATAGAAAACAATGTCAATGAATGAATCTGTTCCAGGGTGAAACAGTCACCATCATAGTATTCATGTTTCAAGCAACATTCAAGTGTAAAAAGAAGTTAAGCACTGTGCATATGAAGACATGTAAACAACAAAACATTACACTTAAGAATAAGTCAACCTTGACTGTTCCTGGAGGTCAGTCCCTTCACATGTGTCATTATTGTCACTTAAACGGTATTGTACTTAGCAGTCAGGACAATATATACTATCATTAGTAGGGGTGCACACAAAACAATCATTTTGCATCCGAATTGCCGTTCTTATTTATCCCGATTCTAAATAGATTTTCAGAAATGTATAATATATATATATATATATATATATATATATATATATATATATATATATATATATATATATATATATATATATATATATATATATATATATATATATATATATATATATATATATATATATATATATACACTTATACAGTATATATATATTATACATGTGTGTATATACATACATATATATATATATATATATATATATATATATATATATATATATATATATATATATATATATATATATATATATATATGTATATATATATATATATATATATATATATATATATATATATATATATATATATATATATATATATATATGTATATATATATGTATATGTATATATATATATATATGTGTATATATATGTATATATATATATGTATATATATATGTATATATGTGTATATGTGTGTATATATGTAAATACATATATGTATATATATATATATATATATATATATATATATATATATATATATATATATATGTGTATATGTGTGTATATATGTAAATACATATATGTATATATATATATATATATGTGTGTGTATATATATATATATATATATATATATATATATATATATATATATATATATATATATATATATATATATATATATATATATATATATATATATATATATATATGTATATATATATATATGTATATATATATATATGTATATATGTATATATATAGTAGGGGTGCACACAAAACAATCATTTTGCATCCGAATTGCCGTTCTTATTTATCCCGATTCTAAATAGATTTTGAGAAATGTATAATATATATATATATATATATATATATATATATATATATATATATATATATATATATATATATATATATATATATATATATATATATATATATATATATATATATATGTGTATATTAGGGCTGCAACTAACGATTAATTTGATAATCGATTAATCTGTCGATTATTACATCGATTAATAATCGTATAAAAGAGACAAACTACATCTATCCTTTCCAGTATTTTATTGAAAAAAACCAGCATACTGGCACCATGTTGTGGACATTGGGGGTGCAGCATACACCAATAATAACACAGAAATGTAACTAATCAGAACTGAATCAGATATTGTACACGTTTCTGTTGTGAATAATAAAGGATTCATTTCAGGCTGCCTCTGAATAATAGCATGAAATATTCCAGCACCTTCATAACGTTTAGTTATACTAAAGCGTCACTCAAATCTAAATATATTTGTATAGCTTTATCGGCCCGGCTACATTGATCCATTATGAAACCAACCTGAGATATTTCTGTCTGTTACGTTTATTTCCTAATTGGTAACCGTGCGTTTTGTCTCTCAAAACGGAGTCAAATGTGCCGGAGACACATTATCATCCCCGCGTTGCAACAAAGGCATAACTTTAAAGTTACTCACAAAAAAGCTGAACTCATGAATGCTTGTTGCCACTATGGACTTAAAAAGTTACATACTGTGAGTTCTTCCCTTCATCCATGGCTCCAACATGTTTCTTCTTCAGGTGCTCCTGAAGCAATGTTGTACTTCCGTGCCATTTTGCAGGAAACGGTCTTCTTTGAAGTCTTTAAAGTGAAGTGTTCCCACACTTTTGTTGACTTAGGTCGTACACTTTTCTCCATTGAAGCAATAACCTCAAGATGTTTCTCCGCTAAACTATCGGTAGTGTTTTCCTGCGCCATTTTTCAAATTTTTCCGGCAAAGGAGACGCCGTCGTCACGTGAGCTGCACATGACCACATCATTGGCTAGCTTACGCCACCTCATGAGACGTAGCCTCACCGCCGCCCTGGCGCTGTTTTGTACTGTTTTTGTACTTATTTTGATTATTGTTTCTCAGCTGTTTGTAAATGTTGCAGTTTATAAATAAAGGTTTATAAAACAAACAAAAAACAACAATAACAAAAAAACAAAAAACAAAAAAAAAGCCTCCGCGCATGTGCATAGCATAGTTCCAACGAATCGATGACTAAATTAATCGCCAACTATTTTGGTAATCGGCTTTAATCGATTTAATCGATTAGTTGTTGCAGCCCTAATATATATATATATATATATATATATATATATATATATATATATATATATATATATATATATATATATATATATATATATATATATATATATGTATATATATATATATATATATATATATGTATATATGTATATATGTATATATGTATATATATATATATATATATATATATATATATATATATATATATATATATATATATATATATATATATATATATATATATATATATAAATAAATAAATGTTGCAGTTTATAAATATATATATATATATATATATATATATGTATATATATATATATATATATATATATATATATATGTATATATGTATATATATATATATATATATATATATATATATATATATATATATATATATATATATATATAAATAAATAAATGTTGCAGTTTATAAATATATATATATATATATATATATATATATATATATATATATATATATATATATATGTATATATATATATATATATATATATATATATATATATATATATATATATATATATATATATATATATATATATACATATATATATATATATATATATATATATACGTGTGTGTATGTGTGTATATATATGTGTGTGTGTATGTGTATATATATATATATATATATATGTGTATATATATATATATATATATATATATATATATATATATATATATATATATATATATATATATATATGTATATGTATATGTATATGTATATATATATATATATATTTATATATATATATATATACAGTATGTGTATTTTTTTTTTCCAAATTTTTTTTTGGAATCAATTAATTCTTAAAATATGGTTCTTAGGCCATCTCTAAGTAACCAGGAGGAGGCTTTCTAACTTGTTTCATTATAATTATTATACCAAGCATTTCATCGCGAAAATCAGTTTGAATCTCGAATCGGTTCTGAATCGAATCGTCACCCCAGGAATCAGAATCGTTGGGTGTCCAAAGTTTCACACCCCTAACTATCCACACTACTTTCCCCCAGTTCTATGGTTATCATCACTATTTTCCTCTTTGCCCTCAGTGCAAGTGTATGTTGTGTCACGCTCAAGAAAAAAAACAAAAAAATGTCTTTAATGTGCTTATTAGCAAGCTAAACAATGACGACCCCAAACTGCGTGAGACTTTTCCCTGAAGTTGAGTTGACAACATAAAATAAATGTGCTTCATAAAACTTTAATAAAATAAAATAAAAAGGTGTGTAGTGTTTTCAGATACATTACACAATGTTGTATTTGTAGCCTCATTCCTGTATGAAGGAATTGAACCTGGATCATCTGCAATGTGCTCAAACAAACACTAGGTAGCACTGTGAGCAGATAATACTGGATCACAGGCCTGGGCAATTATATTGACTCAGGGGCCAAATTTAGAGAAAAAAAATATGTCTGGGGGCCGGTATATCTATTTTTAGGAACAAAACCTCACAATAATGTCTGATTGAAAGCTAAAAACTCCTCCTTAAAAAACGAAATGTATTTTAATTTTTTTTTTTACTGAATGAGACACCCAGAATGTACATTAAAATAAAGAATGTGGGATTTACAATATTAACTACGAAGGATAAAACACTGAATATTGACAAAATATTTTACAATCAAACAAAATGCAAAAAACACAGTGACATATGAACGTGAAGGGTAAAACAAAACCCACCGACAATCTAATATATCTGATACATCACTAAGCTTTAGAACTTTGTTGTACACCGCCTCTAAAAAGTACCGGTCCCCCCTTTGTCGTCACGTCAGGACATTGCTGGTTTTACGAGCAGGGGAGCATGTTTGGCGCCGCACACACACAGAGTACTTACAAGCAGACACAGTGTGTAGACAGAAAAGGGAGAACGGACACATTTTGGCTTAAAAAGTAAAGATAAAGGTGAAGTTATAACACTAAAACACCCTCAGGAAGAGATGCTTTAAAACATGGCTAGCTAGCTAGCGGCTAACGTCCATCCTCAGTGTTTTAGTTACTTCTAAATCACTAATCCTGGTCTCCATGGCGACAAATAAAGTAAGTTTCTTACACGTAACATTATCACTGGAGGACGAGGAATAGCTAAACATGCTTCACTACACACCGTAGCTCGCCCGCGTCACAATGTAAACAAACGCCATTGGTGGATCTACACCTGACATCCACTGTAATGATATCAAGTACAGGCACGTCGATACTACTATGATTACGTCGATATTTGTTGGCGTCACAACATCTTCTTTTTGAAATGTATATTATGTTTGTAAACTCAGGAAATATGTCCCTGGACACATGAGGACTTTGAATATGACCAATGTATGATCCTGTAACTACTTGGTATCGGATTGATACCTAAATGTGTGGTATCATCCAAAACTAATGTAAAGTATCAAACAAGAGAAGAATAAGTGATTATTACATTTTAACAGAAGTGTAGATAGAACATATTAAAAGAGAAAGTAAGCAGATATTAACAGTAAATGAAGAAGTAGATTAATAATCAATTTTTTACAGTTTGTCCTTAATAATGTTGACAAAATAATAGGTAGATAAATGACACAATATGTTACTGTATACGTCAGCAGACTAATTAGGAGCCTTTGTTTGTGTACTTACTACTAAAAGACAAGTTGTCTAGTATGTTCACTATTTTATTTAAAGACTTAACTGCAATAATAAACTAGAGATGCCCGATAATATCGGCCTGCCGATTGCATCGGCCGATAAATGCTTTAAAATGTAATATCGGAAATTATCGGTATCGTTTTTTTTATTATCGGTATCTTTTTTTTTTAATTATTATTTTTGTATTAAATCAACATAAAAAACACAAGATACACTTACAATTAGTGCACCAACCCAAAAAACCTCCCTCCCCCTCATTCACACAAAAGGGTTGTTTCTTTCTGTTATTAATATTCTGGTTCCTACATTATACATCAATATATATCAATACAGTCTGCAAGGGATACAGTCCGTAAGCACACATGATTGTGCGTGCTGCTGGTCCACTAATAGTACTAACCTTTAACAGTTAATTTTACTCCTTTTCATTAATTACTAGTTTCTATGTAACTGTTTTTATATTGTTTTACTTTCTTTTTTATTCAAGAAAATGTTTTTCATTTATTTATCTATTTTATTGTATACATTTTTAAAAAAAGGACCTTATCTTCACTGGTTGTCCAAATTAGGCATAATAATGTGTTAATTCCACGACTGTATATATCAGTATCGGTTGATATTGGTATCGGTAATTAAGAGTTGGACAATATCGGAATATCGGATATCGGCAAAAAAGCCATTATCGGACGTCCCTATAATAAACATATGTTTAATGTACCCTAAGATTTTTTGTTAAAATAAAGCCAATAATGACATTTTTTGTGGTCCCCTTTATTTAGAAAAGTACCGAAAAGTATCGAAATTCATTTTGGTACCGGTACCAAAATATTGGTATGGGGACAACACCAGTAACTAATTAGATGGCCGTAGTAACTAATTCGATTACCATAGTAACTAATTAGATGACCATAGTAACTAATTACATTACCATAGTAACTAATTATATTACCTTATTAACTAATTAGATTACCATAGTAACTAATTATATTACCTTAGTAACTAATTATATTACCAGAGTAACTAATTAGATTACCATAGTAACTAGTATATCATGCAAAAGCGCAGATTTCAACCATTGAAATACTTTGTATAGTTCAAGACTTACGGTCAGTAGAAAACATCACTGCACATCAGAAATTTCCATCTTAAAGATCTAAAAAAAATAATTTGGGAATGTCCGGTGGGCCAGATTGCAAAACTTAAAGGGGCCGCACGTGGCCCCCGGGCCTTAATTTGCCCAGGTCTTCCTCTTTGGGACTTATCAGGTCTGTTCTGCAGTCTTCACTTGTGCTTTCAGTGAGGGACGAGGCAAAAACTAACCCAGACCTACCAGGGTGAGACATCGTGTTTTCATGATCTCTGCTTTGTCCTCCACTCATGTGCACAAGACAAACACACACATGTATCATGTGCACAAGACAAACACACACATGTATCATGTGCACAAGACAAACACACACATGTATCATGTGCACTACAAAGAAGTGTATTTATTCTTAGAAAGCCCTCAGTGTTTGATGAAGTCAAAGCAGGATTTACTGATCACTGACTTACTGACAGATGGCCTACTTAACTATCAATTGTAGGACCTCCCCCTTGTAGGCACATCTGGCGGCGCCACACACACACACACACACACACACACACACACACACACACACACACACACACACACACACACTCTTGTATTTGTTACCTTCTTGAGACTTGCCTCCCTCTTTAGGACCAGCCTTTCTAGATATATAAAGATGTGTATTTACAACATGAATAATATGTACATACTATGCAAATATAAAAAAGCTTGTTGTGAAAAATGAGTTGGAATTGCACTAGAAAAAGGTCACAATTTCACAAGAAAAACTTAGAATTTTGGCAGTTTTATAATAAAAGTCGTCATTTTACTCAACGCAAGTCAAAATTGTACAAGAAAAACGGAACATTTGTGCAATGTTATGCTAAAAGTTGGAATTTTACTCAATAACAGTCGCGATTTTACAAGAAAAGCTTCACATGTTGGCAATTGTAATGTAAAGAGTCGCAATTTTACTCGACAAAAGTCACAATTTTAAAAGAAAACTTAAAAATTATGGGAATGTTATAATAATAATCGGAATTTAACTTGGCAAAATTATGACTATAGTCATAATTTTACTCCAAAAAAATGTCACTATTTTACAAGAACAATAAACTGGAAATTGTGATGTATCATGTTGTATGCTTGCATGTTCGAAATAAACTCAAACTCAACTCAACTCAACTCAATTGGCGACTTTTAAGTCAGAATTTTATTATGACAAATGTCACCATTTTGCATTAAAAAGTAATAATTTTACATAAAAATGTAATAATTGTATGAGAAAATATTGCTGTATTACAGAAACAGAAAGAATATGAGAAATTGTTCCCAATTTTATAAGAAAGAAGTCGACACATTGTGAGAAAAAGACAGCTTTTATTTTTTAAATATTTTTTTAAAAACTTTTTTGTTTGTACTTGTTTTTTAATCATTCATTATTGACTTCAAGTTATTACAGTATGTATACATATTTGTTTTATTTGTTTTATTAATTTTGGCCAAAGGGGGCACATTTCAATTTCTTACACACACTTGTTATTTCATATGTTGACACTTTTAAAAGCGACACAGTCAATTTGAAAAATCCCTCCTTTTTGGGACCACCCTCATTTTGATAGATGTCACCAGCAGGGGTGCAAATGAGACATTCTCTATTAGATGCAATGTTATTGGGACCATGATTTATGTCATCACTTGTTCACACCTCCTCATATGGAAGCTACTTTTCCTTCTTGGTGTCTCAAGAAGGGTAGAAATACAAGAACACACACATTCTTGTATTTGTTACCTTCTTGAGACCTCCGAATAACTCCTCCCTCTTTAGGACCACCTTTTCTAGATATATAAAGATGTGTATTTACAACATTAATAATATATACATACTATGCAAATATAAAAACACTTGTTGTGAAAAATGAGTTGGAATTTCACATGAAAAATGTCACAATTTCACAAGGAAAACTTAGAATTTGGGTAACATTATAATAAAATTTGTCATTTTACTCAACGCAAGTCAACATTTTACAAGAAAAACTGAACATGTGTGCAATATTATAATAAAAGTTGGAATTTTACTCAATAACAGTCGCGATTTTACAAGAAAAGCTTAAAATTTGGGCAATTTTATGAAAAGAGTCATACTTTTACTCGACAAAAGTCACAATTTCATAAGAAAACTTTAAAATGATAGCAATATTATAATAATAATCGGAAATTTATTTGGCAAAATTATGACAAAAGCCATAATTTTACTAAAAAAAATTCACTATTTTATTAGAACAACAATAAAATTGGCAATATTGTGATAAAAGTCAGAGTTTTATATGACAAATGTCACCATTTTGCATTAAAAAGTCATCATTTTACATAAAAAAGTAATAATTGTACGATAACATTTTGCAATATTACAGAAACAGAAAGAATATGAGAAATTGTTCCCAATTTTACTAGAAAGAAGTCAACACATTGTGAGAAAAAGACTGCTTTTAGTTTATTGTTTTTTTTTTTTTAGGACTTTTTTAAATTTGTAATTGTTTTTTAATTCTTCATTATTTACTTCAAGTTATTACAGTATGTCTCTATATACATTTTTATTTAGTTTGTTTAATTAATTTTGGCCAAAGGGGGCGCATTTCAATTTCTTACACACACTTGTTATTTCATATGTTGACACTTTTAAAAGCGACACACAGTCAATTTGAAAAATCCCTCCTTTATGGGACCACCCTCATTTTGATAGATGTCACCACCAGAGACATTCTCTATTAGATGCAATGTTACTGAGACCATGATTTATGTCATCACTTGTTCACACCTCCTCATATGGAAGCTACTTTTCCTTGTTGATGTCTCAAGGGTAGAAATACAAGAACACACACACACACACACACACACACACACACACACACACACACACACACACACACACACACACACACACACACACACACACACACACATTTTCTTGTATTTCTTACCTTCTTGAAACCTCTGAATAACGCCTCCCAAAGATGTGTATTTACAACATTAATAATATATACATAATATGCAAATATAAAAACAGTTGTTGTGAAAAATGAGTTGGAATTGCACAAGAAAAAGCTCACAGTTTCTCAAGGAAAACTTAGAATTTTGGCAGTATTATAATAAAAGTCGTCATTTTACTCAACGCAAGTAAACATTTTACAAGAAAAACTGAACATTTGTGCAATATTATGATACAACTTGGAATTTTACTCAAAAACAGTTGCGATTTTACAAGAAAAGCTTAAAATTTCTCAGTCATAATTTTACTCGACAAAAGTCACAATTTTATAAGAAAACTTTAAAATGATAGCAATATTATAATAATCGTAATTTTACTTGGCAAAATTATGACAAAAGTCATAATTTTACCCCAAAAAATTCACTATTTTACAAGAACAACAAAAAAATTGGCAATATTGTGATAAAAGTCAGAGTTTTATATGACAAATGTCACCATTTTGCATTAAAAATTAATAATTTTAAGATAACATTTTGCAATATTACAGGAACAAAAATAATATGAGAAGTTGTTCCCAATTTTATAAGAAATAAGTAGACATATTGTGAGAAAAAGACGGCTTTTAGTTTATTGTTTTTTTAATTTACTTTTTTTATTTTGTAATTGTTTTTTTTTTTTTTACACACACTTGTTATTTCATATGTTGACACTTTTAAAAGCGACACACAGTCAATTTGAAAAATCCCTCCTTTTTGGGACCACCAGAGACATTCTCCATTAGATGCAATGTTATTGAGACCATGATTTATGTCATTACTTGGTCACACCTCCTCATATGGAAGCTACTTTTCCTTCTACCCTTCTCAAGAAGGGTAGAAATACAAGCACACACACACACACACACACACACACACACACACACACACACACACACACACACACACACACACACACACACACACACACACACACACACACAATGTAAACAACTGTGAGTAGAATGTAACATGCTAATACAGGATAAAGGGTAAGAAGTATAAAAAGGATTATTACTGTTACTGGAAAGTTATTTTCTTCTTGCAGAATAGTGTGTGGGAGTTAGTGACGCCTCGCTCGTGGTCCTGTAGCCAGCAGAGATGAACGTGAAGGACGCAGATGTGACGGAATCGACCATTTATGCTCAGTAAAGCTCACATTTCTGCAGATAAAACACTTGATATAAAGTAGTCAGTGTACAGCTGGTGTAATCATTCTACTTGCATTAATGGCCCCATTCAAATAAGTCAATGCAGAAATGTGAGTAAGTCACTTTTTCCTGAAGAAAAGTCATCAACACACTTTGAGTGAGCTGTTTTAAAGATGTGTAGCAAAGCCTGAAGTGATGGGCGTGTTCTTTTTACTTTTTATGTGTATTGGATCTTATTGTATTGTGTGGTAAAGGTTGTACCTGAGTTGTAAAGTAATGCAGGAGATGTACTGTAATGTACTGCATAAATACTGCATAAATGTACTGTATGTTGGTGCATTTGCCAATAAAGTCTGTCTTTTCTTCTTCTGCTGTGTGAATGTGGAGCATGTCAAACTAAGTTTGGAGAAGTAACAAACATTTCTAACTGTACGTGGAAGAAAGCCCACCGAATTTGCATATGTATTACTGTATATATGTATTATATATGTATTATATATGTATTTACAGGACATGTTGAAGCATTTGATGTGTCCCAGCCAATCAGTGAACAATGACAATGTATCATTATTTGAAATACTTAAACATATTAAGCCCAGCCAATCACGCAATAAAACAAATACATTTGTTAAATATAATTATATATATGAATATATATGTATTTATATATATATATTTTTTAAAACGTTTTTAAATAAAAATCTATAGTATAGTATTATATAGTGTAATGTATGTGCTTTATATACATACACACATATACATGTGTGTGTGTGTGTGTATATAAATATATATATATATACATATATATATATATATATTTATTTTTTTACATTTTTAAATAAAAAAACATTTATAGTATTATATAGTGTAATGTATGTGCTTTATATACATACACATATACGTGTGTGTGTGTGTATATATATATATATATATATATATATATATATATATATATATATATATATATATATATATATATATATATATATAGTATATACAAACCCCGTTTCCATATGAGTTGGGAAATTGTGTTAGATGTAAATATAAACGGAATACAATGATTTGCAAATCCTTTTCAACCCATATTCAGTTGAATGCATTACAAAAACAACATATTTGATGTTCAAACTCATAAACTTAATTTTTTTTTTGCAAATAATAATTAACTCAGAATTTCATGGCTGCAACACGTGCCAAAGTAGTTGGGAAAGGGCATGTTCACCACTGTGTTACATGGCCTTTCCTTTTACCAACACTCACTTAAACGTTTGGGAACTGAGGAGACACATTTTTTAAGCTTCTCAGGTGGAATTCTTTCCCATTCTTGCTTGATGTACAGCTTAAGTTGTTCAACAGTCCGGGGGTCTCCCTTGTGCTATTTTAGGCTTCATAATGCGCCACACATTTTCAATGGGAGACAGGTCTGGACTACAGGCAGGCCAGTCTAGTACCCACACTCTTTTACTATGAAGCCACGTTGATGTAACACGTGGCTTGGCATTGTCTTGCTGAAATAAGCAGGGGCGTCCATGGTAACGTTGCTTGGATGGCAAAATATGTTGCTCCAAAACCTGTATGTACCTTTCAGCATTAATGGCGCCTTCACAGATGTGTAAGTTACCCATGTCTTGGGCACTAATACACCCCCATACCATCACAGATGCTGGCTTTTACACTTTGCGCCTAGAACAATCCGGATGGTTCTTTTCCTCTTTGTTCCGGAGGACACGACGTCCACAGTTTCCAAAAACAATTTGAAATGTGGACTCGTCAGACCACAGAACACTTTTCCACTTTGTATCAGTCCATCTTAGATGAGCTCAGGCCCAGCGAGGCCGACGGCGTTTCTGGGTGTTGTTGATAAACGGTTTTCGCCTTGCATAGGAGAGTATTAACTTGCACTTACAGATGTAGCGACCAACTGTAGTTACTGACAGTGGATTTCTGAGCCTGTGTGGTGATATCCTTTACACACTGATGTCGCTTGTTGATGCAGTACAGCCTGAGGGATGGAAGGTCACGGGCTTAGCTGCTTACGTGCAGTGATTTCTCCAGATTCTCTGAACCCTTTGATGATATTACGGAGCGTAGATGGTGAAATCCCTAAATTCCTTGCAATAGCTGGTTGAGAAAGGTTTTTCTTAAACTGTTCAACAATGTGCTCACACATTAGTTGACAAAGTGGTGACCCTCGCCCCATCCTTGTTTGTGAATGACTGAGCATTTCATGGAATCTACTTTTATACCCAATCATGGCACCCACCTGTTCCCAATTTGCCTGTTCACCTGTGGGATGTTCCAAATAAGTGTTTGAAGAGCATTCCTCAACTTTATCAGTATTTATTGCCACCTTTCCCAACTTCTTTGTCACGTGTTGCTGGCAGCAAATTCTAAAGTTAATGATTATTTGCAAAAAAAAATTTTTTTTATCAGTTTGAACATCAAATATGTTGTCTTTGTAGCATATTCAACTGCATATGGGTTGAAAATTATTTGCAAATCATTGTATTCCATTTATATTTACATCTAACACAATTTCCCAACTCATATGGAAACAGGGTTTGTATATATATATATCAGTGACATGCGGTGAAGTTCATGTCAGGTGAGGCACTGACTTTATCACAGTCAGATTTACAAACATATGAACCCTAAAGAGTATCTTATTCACCATTTGATTGGCAGCAGTTAACGGGTTATGTTTAAAAGCTCATACCAGCATTCTTCCCTGCTTGGCACTCAGCATCAAGGGTTGGAATTGGGGGTTAAATCACCAAAAATGATTCCCGGGCGCGGCACCGCTGCTGCCCACTGCTCCCCTCCCCTCCCAGGGGGTGAGCAAGGGGATGGGTCAAATGCAGAGGACAAATTTCAGTAGCACACAAAAAAGCACATTTAATAAAAAAACCTTATTATGGTCTTACCTTTACTTATAAATGAAGTCCATGAACAAAAGCATCGATAACTTGTTTATAGAAGTCTTCCTTATCTTTCTTCAGTTTTAAAAGTCTCTCTGTCTCGATGGAGATCTTCCTTTAATTATTACCTCCTGCTTCGATTGAAAGTTCAGTTTAGAAAACTGTTTTATTTTAGATATGTAATCCTCCATGTTAATAGTTCAGGCAAAAGGAAAAAATAAACAATCGCTGCTAACTGTTGCTGCTTGTTGTCACTTCTTCTGCAGCCGAGTAGTCACAAGAATGATCTCTGGGATCAGTACTGCCCTCTACCACCATGAGGCGGGATTACTGCAAGCCTCACACAGTGCGTCTTTTGCAGCAGTTTTATGATTGCTCAGCACAAGAAATACGTTACACACATACAGTTGTTGACCAAATACACTGTACATTATATACCTCAGCTAACTAAACTATGGAAAGATATAGTATAATTCATATAGCAATACTGTCAAAGGATCTGCGGGAAAAGGTAATTGAACTGCATAAAACAGGAAAAGGGTATAAAAAGATATCCAATGAATTGAGAATGCCAATCAGCAGTGTTCAAACGCTGATTAAGAAGTAGAAAATGAGGGATTCAGGTAGACCAGCAAAGATTTCAGCCACAACTGCCAGGAAAATTGTTCGAGATGCAAAGAAAAATCCACAAATAACTTCAGCTGAAATACAGGACTCTCTGAAAAATTGTGGTGTGGCTGTTTCAAGATGCACAATAAGGAGGCACTTGGAAAAAAATGGGCTGCATGGTCGAGTCGCCAGAAGAAAGCCATCACTCCAAATTACTTTGTTCCAGAAGTTTTGAGGCTTGTCTCTGTGCTGTTTGGCGTAATGTAAGCGGGATACTTTGTGACATTTGCGCAGAAATGGCTTTAGTAAGAGGGTAATATGTAATTATTTAAATACCAACACATTATTCACCTAGTCAATCAGGTATAAAGGCAAAAATAATATAAGTAATTATGTCAATATTTTATATATATTTAATATTGCATTTTAGAAATAAATATTTATAATATATCTCAGCAAATCAGTGTGGAGAGGCAATGTTATAAAGAAATTATAGTTAAATATTAGGAAATGTTTGAAATGTAAAAAAATGGAAGAAAACATGTTTGCATTGAAAACATGTTTGCATTGATGTCTGATTTATAAACACAGTATAGCAGACACCAGACCATAGTTCTCCTTTATAAAGAAGTTCATATTGTGGTTTTTTGAGATATTGAAGATGTATAATATACACATCTTCCTCAGTGTCAAACAATTCTTCATCCTTGACTTGGAAGATGTTTAAAAATACTGCAGAATCCCACACAAAACCTCCGCTAGGCTGGTTTTAACCCAGAAAAACCTCCATAAGGACCAGAACCTCAGCTGCAGGTCAACTGTGTGTGTGTGTGTGTGTGTGTGTGTGTGTGTTCTTGTATCTCTACCCTTCTTGAGACATCAACAAGGAAAAGTAGTTTCCATATGAGGAGGTGTGAACAAGTTAGGACATAAATCATGGTCCCAATACGGAAAACCATTGCATCTAATAGAGAGCCAAATACTAGAGTCCGTGAACATTGTTCCAAAGTCAGGATGTTTTGTTGATTTAATGTGCATACAAAAGTAAACATTGACAGGTGCAAAAGCAGCAATATATGATAAAACAAGATGGCAGCTAAAGAAGGACTTCCCTATTCATCCCCGAAAAAAAGCCGCCAGGTGAACAGCTGATTTTACCACTTCCGGTGCTGATGTAAGACAACTCATATGTGACCATAGGATGAACAAATACACTACGGTACTAAGACTATAGTGGCCATTAACGGTTAGCGTCTACAGCTGGGTTGCCCAAAGTGCGGCACAGGGGCCATCTGTGGTCCGTGACTCCTTTGTCATCGGCCTTAAGCACATTACAAAAAACAAATAAATAGATATATCATTTGCACCCCTGGTGGTGAAATCTATCAAAATGAGGGTGGTCCCAAAAAGGAGGTGTTTTTCAAATTGACTGTGTGTCGCTTTTAAAAGTGCTCCCCCTCTGGTCAACATAAGAAATAACAAGTGTGTGTAAAAATGTGAAGTGCTCCCCCTCTGGTCAACATATGAAATAACAAGTGTGTGTAAGAAATTGAATTGCGCCCCCTTTTGCCAAAATTAATTTAAATACAATAAAATAAAATAAATATGTATATAGAGACATACTATAATAACTTGAGGTAAATAATGAAGAATTAAAAAACAATTACAAAAAAAAAAAAAACTAAAAAAAAAGAAAGAACTAAAAGCAGTCTATTTCTCACAAGGTGTCGACTTTTTTTCTTATAAAATTGGGAACAATTTCTCATGCTCTTTCTGTTTCTGTAATATTGCAATACTTTCTCGTAAAATCATTACTTTTTTTATGTAAAATTATTACTTTTAAATGCAAAACGGTGATATTTGTCATATACAAATCTGACTTTTATTGACGCAATATTTCAAAATTTTTTGTTGTCCTTGTAAAATAGTGCAATTGTCATAACTTTGCCAAGTAAAATTTTAGTTTTTTTTGTAAAATTGTGACTTTTGTCGAGTAAAATTACAACTCTTTTCATAAAATTGCCAACATTTTGAGCTTTTCTTTTAAAATTGCGGCTGTTTAGTAAAACTCCAACTTTTATCAGAACATTGCGCAAATGTTCAGTTTTTCTTGTAAAATTTTGACTTGCGTTGAGTAAAATGCCGACTTCTATTATAATACTGCCAAAATTCTAACTTTTTCTTGTGAAATTCCAACTCATATTTCACAACAAGATTTTTTATATTTGCATAGTATGTATATATTATTAATGTTGTAAATACTAATCTTTATATATCTAGAAAGGGTGGTCCTAAAGAGGTAGACATTTTTCGGAGATCTCAAGAAGGTAACAAATACAAGTGTGTGAGTGTGTGTGTGTGTGTGTGTGTGTGTGTGTGTGTGTGTGTGTGTGTGTGTGTGTGTGCGCGCGTTCATGAACGACAACAATCATCAGTGACATCAGAAATGCAACAATTTATTAAAGTCAGTTATGGAGTGACACATTTTCCAAGGGCACCATTAGAGTCTTTAAAGACGCGTTCAGGGTCGATGGGGAACGACAGTGACGCTGTAGAGAGAACGAGGTTGGGTGATGACGGGGATTAACGATGTCTTGCATATGGAAAGCAGCCAGCGCTGTGGCGTGCACGTACATCACGCCAACGTGGACTCACCATGCAAAGCGGTAGTCTTTTATTTTAGTCCCCAATGTTCATTAGCAACATGAATAATCAGGATTTAGGACAGGACAGGTGAGCAGGGACAGAAAAGTGACATTTCACAACAAACTCACTCGTTTGTCCGTCACTTGATGGCAGCACATGCACAAAATATCAATAAATTAAAAACATCAACAAAGAAAATCATGCACACAAGGACAGTTTACTCCCAAAATACTTCTCTTTAAATGCAACAATGCTTGTGTCTTACTATCTTGCCACAATGCTAACGTCAGATTGGTTCATCATCCTTCAGGGAAATAAACAAACATTGTGTCTCCTCCAATTTAAAGCTAATTTAGCTACGCCTCATTAGCTAAAAATGGTTAGCATGCTCATGTTAGCATGCGTTACGTATCAAATCGTGTGACTAAGGTGTACGGCTGCGAAATTAACTAAAAAGGTGTGACATTAGCTCAAAAGTTAGCATGCTAGAATATGCGAACCGTTCCAACATACCACTCATCCCGGACATTTAAGACAATGTTTCCCAGTTCCTTAAATTCCCGGATTACCCAGAAATTACCAAAAAATGCGTTAGCATGCTAGATTATGTGAACCGTTCCAACATACCACTCATCCTGGACGTTTAAACCATGTTTCCCAGTTCCTTAAATTCCCAGAAATTACCAAAAAATTAATTAGCATGCTAACGTTAGCATGCTAGATTATGCGATCCGTTCCATCATACCACTCATCCTGGACATTTAAGACAATATGTTTCCCAGTTCCTTAAATTCCCGGATTACCCGGAAATTACCAAAAAAAGCATTAGCATGCTAGATTATGCGAACCGTTCCAACATACCACTCATTCTGGACGTTTAAACCATGTTTCCCAATTCCTTAAATTCTCGGATTACCCGAAAATTACCAAAAAATGAGTTAGCATGCTAGATTATGCGAACCGTTCCAACATACCACTCATACCGGACATTTAAACTAATATGTTTCCAAGTTCCTTAAATTCCCGGATTACCCGGAAATTACCAAAAAATGTGTTAGCATGCTAACGTTAGCACGCTACATTATGCGAACCGTTCCAACATACCACTCATCCTTGACATTTAAGACAATGTTTCCCAGTTCCTTAAATTCCCGGATTACCCTGAAATTACCAAAAAATGCGTTAGCATGCTAGATTATGCGAACCGTTCCAACATACCACTCATCCTGGATGTTTAAACCATGTTTCCCAGTTCCTTAAATTCCCAGAATACCCGAAAATGACCAAAAAATGCGTTAGCATGCTAGATTATGCGAACCGTTCCAACATACCACTCATCCCGGATATTTAAACTAATATGTTTCCAGGTTCCTTAAATTCCCGGATTACCCGGAAATTACCAAAAAATGTGTTAGCATGCTAACGTTAGCACGCTAGATTATGCGAACCGTTCCAACATACCACTCATCCTGGACATTTAAGGCAATATGTTTCCCAGTTCCTTAAATTCCCGGATTACCCGGAAATTACCAAAACATTTTCCGCACTGAAAATAAACAGGCAATATACAAACTTCAGCATAACCCACATTTGTCAACTGTTAGCATTGTAATCTTAGAATGCTAACTAATTTCACACTCTTTATAATATAACTTGGTTACGTGACACATGCTAACTGTTAGAATGCTAACTTTTAGGGCCAATTTTACCGCCGTGCACGTCAAGAGTCATATAACTTGGTACGTGACACATGCTAACTGTTAGCATGCTAACTTTTTTAGTAATTTTCGCAGGCGTACGCACCTTAAAAGCAAGAATGAAAGAAAATAAAAACTGGTAACGCGAGGCAGTAAAAGCGTGAGTAAGAATGCTAACCAACCAACCAACAGACAACTTTCCAAACACACACCTTGCTTCAAAGACGTGCCCGCTACTCTCTGCAGTTGAGTAAATAGGCAGTCACTATGGAAGTGTTTACAGGAAGAAGATGGAAGATGTTCATGTTCACATCTTCAGCTCAGTGCTTTTCCATCAAGTACTCAGTACTCAGTATTTAGCAGGAAGCTGCAGGCAGTGTCACACAAGTGGCTCATTAAGTGGACACAACATTTACATCTTTGTAGAAAAACAAAACCCGTAGAAAAAAAGAAAGAAAAAGGTTTTGACATTTGACACGTTGTGAAATTTCGCCGTCGGCCGCTCGCCGAGTGTCTTGGCGAACAAACTACTTGTGAGCGCGCTGCTTGGCCAGACGCGACATGAAGCAGCACGTTACCGTGGCGATGATGACCACGCCCACTAACAAGGCAGCGCCCGCGCCCGCCACCAGAGGGATGAGGAGCAGGTCGCCAGCTGTGGCAAAGGAAACATTTATTATACTAACATTTATTATCATGTATATACAAAAATTTATTATAATGAATATATACAAACATTTATTATAATGTATATATAATATGTATTATAATGTATATATACTATTTATTATAATGTACACTACCGTTCAAAAGTTTGGGGTCACCCAAACAATTTTGTGGAATAGCCTTCATTTCCAAGAACAAGAATAGACTGTCGAGTTTCAGATGAAAGTTCTCTTTTTCTGGCCATTTTGAGCCCAAAATATATAATAACATTTATTATAATGTATATATAACATGTATTATAATATATACATACTATTTATTATAATGTATATATAATAACATTTATTATAACGTATATATAATATTTATTATAATGTATATATAATAACATTTATTATAATGTATACATAATAACATTTACTATAATGTATATATAATATTATAATGTCTATATAAAAACATGTATTATAATGTATATATACTATTTATTATAATGTATATAAATAACATTTATTATAATGTATATATATGTATTATAATGTATACATAATATGTATTATAATGTATATATAATAACATTTATTATCTATATATAATAAAATGTATCATAATCTATATATAATAAAATGTATTATAATGTATATATAATAAAATGTATTGTATATATAATAACATTTATTATAATGTATATATAATAACATTTATGTATATATAATATTTATAATATTGTATATATATAACATTTATTATAATGTATATATAATAACATTTATGTATATATATTTATTATAATGTAAATATAATAGCATTTATGTATATATAATATTTATTATAATGTGTATATATATATATATATATATATATATATATATATATATATATATAAAATACCATTTATTATAATGTATATATATAATAACATAATGTATGTTATAATGGATATATAATACCATTTATTCCGATTGTAGCTGAGATAGGCTCCAGCGTCCCCCGCGACCCCGAAGGGAATAAGCGGTAGAAAATGGATGGATGGATAATGTATATATAATAACATTCATTATAATGTATATATAATACCATTATGATGTATATATAATAACATTTATTATAATGTATATACCGTAATTTCCGGACTATAAGGCGCTACTTTTTCCCCTCGTTCTGGTCCCTGCGGCTTATACAAGGGTGCGGCTTATATACGGCCTGTTCTTCTCCGACACCGACAAAGAGGATTTCGGTGGTTTTAGTACGCAGGAGGAAGACGATGACACAATGATTAAAGACTAACGTAGGCTGGTTATTTTGATAACGTACAGGTGAGCACTTTGTATTACTTTGCACCGTTGTATTATTTGTACTCTGCATGAATGCTGTTCGCCATGTCAAAGATGTGAAAGTTTGATTGAATGATTGAAAGATTTATTGTTAATAAATGGGACGCTTTGCGTTCCCAAACAGTCATCTCTGTCCCGACAATCCCCTCCGTGGTAGCAGGAACCCCTATATACTACGGTAATTACACATCAAAACCCTGCGGCTTATAGTCGGGTGCGGCTTATATATGGAGCAATCTGTATTTTCCCCTAAGTTTAGCTGGTGCGGCTTATAGTCAGGTGCGGCTTATAGTCCGGAAATTACGGTATATATATATTATAATGTATATATAATAAAATTGATTATAATGTATATTTAATAACATTTATTATAATGTATATATAATATTTATTATAATGAATATATAATAAAATTGATTATAATGTATATATAATAACATTTATTATAATGTATATATAATATTTATTATAATGTATATATATTTAATTTTCCTGAGGGAACTCTCCTGAAGGAATCAATAAAGTACTATCTATCAAATAACATTATAATGTAAATATAATAACATTTATTATAAAGTATACATAATAACATTTATTATAATGTATATAAAATAACATTTATTATAATGTATATAAAATAATAATATAATGTACGTATAATAACATTTATCATACTGTATGTATAATAACATATTTATTACCATGTCACATTAGGAGTTTCCTCATTTGTTTATCATTTCAATGAATTGATCTTCATCAAATACAAATTCTTCTAAAAACTGACATGTAATTATTTAAAAAATTTTAACAAATATTTTTGGACAGTTTCACTTCATGTTATTTAAAAGGTGAGAACATTTCATCACCTGCTCTAAACAACAGCAGAATTTTTAGGAATCTACTGTAAAAAGGCCAGTCCAAGATCCTCTATATGAAAAGAGTGCTTTGCTGTTTATATTTATCTACTCCAAAAAGGCCAGTCCAAGATCCTATATGACAGCTTTCTCTGCTGTTTTTAGGTATCTACTCCAAAAAAGCCAGTTCAAGACCCTCTATATGACAAGAGTGCTTTACTGTTTGTATTAATCTACTCCAAAAAGGCCAGTCAAAGATCCCCTTCATGACAAGAGTGCTTTGCTGTTTATATTTATCAACTCCAAAAAGGCCAGTCCAAGATCCTATATGACAGCCTTCTCTGCTGTTTTTAGGTATCTACTCCAAAAAAGCCAGTTCAAGACCCTCTATATGACAAGATTGCTTTGCTGTTTTTATTTATCTACTCCAAAAAGGCCAGTCTAATATCCTTTATGACATGTTCACTCTGCTGTTTTTAGGTATCTACTCCAAAAAGGCCAGTCCAAGACCCTCTATATGACAAGAGTACTTTGCTGTTTATTCGTCTACTCAAAAAAGGCCAGTCCAAGATCCTATATGACAAAAGCCCTTTGCTGTTTTTAGGTAACTACCCCAAAAAGGCCAGTCCAAGACCCGCTATATGACAAGAGTGTTTTGCTGTTTATATCTATCTACTTCAAAAAGGCCAGTAAAGATCCCAGTATGAAAATAGTGCTTTGCTGTTTATATTTATCTACTCCAAAAAGGCCAGTCCAAGATCACCCTATATGACAAGAGTGCTTTGCTTGGCCAGTCAAAGATTCCCTATATGACAAAGGTGATTTGCTGTTTATTTTTATCTCCTCCAAAACGGCCAGTCCAAGATCCTATATGACAGCCTTACTCTGCTGTTTTTAGGTATCTACTCCAAAAAAGCCAGTTCAAGACCCTCTATGACAACTTTGCTGTTTATTCGTACACTCCAAAAAGGCCAGTGAAAGATCTTATGACAATAGCGCTTTGCTGTTTTTAGGTATCTACCCCAAAAAGGCCAGTCCAAGACCCGCTATATGACGAGAGTGCTTCCCTGTTTATATCTATCTACTTCAAAAAGGCCAGTAAAGATCCCAGTATGAAAATAGCGCTTTGCTGTTTATATTTATCTACTCAAAAAAGGCCAGTCCAAGATCACCCTATATGACAAGAGTGCTTTGCTTGGCCAGTCAAAGATTCCCTATATGACAAGAGGGATTTGCTGTTTATTTTTATCTCCTCCAAAACGGCCAGTCCAAGATCCTATAGGACAGCCTTACTCTGCTGTTTTAGGTATCTACTCCAAAAAAGCCAGTTCAAAACCCTCTATGACAACTTTGCTGTTTATTCGTACACTCCAAAAAGGCCAGTGAAGGATCTTATATGACAAAAGCGCTTTGCTGTTTTTAGGTATCTACCCCAAAAAGGCCAGTCCAAGACCCGCCATATGACGAGAGTGCTTTCCTGTTTATATCTATCTACTTCAAAAAGGTCAGTAAAGATCCCTGTATGAAAATAGTGCTTTGCTATTTTTATTTATCTACTCCAAAAAGGCCAGTCCAAGATCACCCTATATGACAAGAGTGCTTTGCTTGGCCAGTCAAAGATCCCCTATATGACAAGAGTGCTTTGCTGTTTATATTTATCTACTCCTAAAAGGCCAAAGATCAACTATATGACACGAGTGCTTTGCTTGGCCAGTCAAAGATTCCCTATATGATAAGAGTGTGTTGCTGTTTATATTTATCTACTCCAAAAAGGCCAAACCAAGATCCTATATGACAGCCTTACTCTGCTGTTTTTAGGTATCTACTCCAAAAAAGCCAGTTCAAGACCCTCTATATGACAAGAGTGCTTTGCTGTTTTTATTTATGTACTCCAAAAAGGCCAGTCAAAGATTCCCTGTATGAAAATAGTGCTTTGCTATTTTTTATTTATCTACTCCAAAAAGGCCAGTCAAAGATCCCCTGTATGAAAATAGTGCTTTGCTATTTTTTATTTATCTACTCCAAAAAGGCCAGTCAAAGATCACCTATATGACAAGAGTGCTTTGCTGTTTATAATTATCTACTCCAAAAAGGCCAGTCCAAGATCCTATATATGACAAGAGTGCTTTGCTGTTTTTATTTATCTACTCCAAAAAGGCCAGTCAAAGATCCCCTGTATGAAAATAGTGCTTTGCTATTTTTATTTATCTACCCCAAAAAGGCCAGTCAAAGATCACCTATATGACAAGAGTGCTTTGCTGTTTATAATTATCTACTCCAAAAAGGCCAGTCCAAGATCCTATATATGACAAGAGTGCTTTGCTGTTTTTATTTAACTACTCCAAAAAGGCCAGTCAAAGATCCCCTGTATGAAAATAGTGCTTTGCTATTTTTATTTATCTACTCCAAAAAGGCCAGACAAAGATCCCCTATATAACAAGAGCACTGTGCTGTTTTTGGGAAGCAGCTGATGTAGTTACCTCGAGAATACAAGTAGACGGTGACGGTGTTGGACTCCGCCTTGGCGCCGGTGTTGTACCACCCTCCATGGGGGTCTTGGCTCCAGGCCTCGGCGTGGCAGGCGTACAGACCCTGGTCTTGATCGGTGGCGGTGTGGATCCTCAGACGGTATTGGCCAGCAGACAAGCGGTCCACGCTGACCTCGCTGCTGCCATTGTAGATGCTGACCACGCCGTCATACATGAGGGCGGCCACCATTTCAGGGATCACCTCGGCGGCCGCGGCTTCCGTCGGCCCGTCGTCGCCCGTCTTGATCTCCGGGACGGGCCGTCGCAGCCACCGCACCTGAGCTTGGGCGGGGCCTGTGGTCGTCACGGTGACGTTGCAGATGAGGGTGACGGTGCTGCCTCGTTTGAGCAGCGGGCCTCGGGGCAGCTGAGCCACGGCGGCCACCAGAACGTCTAAAGGAAGATGTAGTTCACACGCGTGCTGAGTTTGTGGGGTGAAGAAGAACTACTTACCTTTGCTCTTCAGATTGACGGTGACGCCCTCTGACCGCTGACTGATGGTGGCGGCGGAAGACGCAGCGGGCATCCTTCTTCCTGCGTACACACTCACCACGCACGTGTACTCGCCCGAGTCCGAGGGACGGGCGGAGAACAACTTGAGGGAATATTTCCCCTCAGACACTTTCTCCAGCGAGCCTCCGCTGGATCGGCTCAGGTCGTCGCCCCAACTGACCACACCCTCTGGGCTCATACGGCACACCTCCACCTTCAAAACAACACACACTGTCACTAATGCTGTTTTAAATAGTGTTTCTACAACTTACTTATACTAATACTGTTACTACTTTTACTACTACAACAGTTACTAATACTGTTATTAATAGTGTGTCTACCACTGTTACTCATACTAATACTGTTACTACTACAACTGTTACTAATACTATTACTACTACTGTCGCCCCAACTGACCACGCCCTCTGGGCTCATACAGCACACCTCCACCTTCAAAACAACACACACTGTCACTAATACTGTTACTAATAGTTACTCATACTAATACTACTTTTACTACTACTACAACTGTCACTAATACTATTACTACTACTGTTGGCCCAACTGACCACACCCTCTGGGCTCATACGGCACACCTCCACCTTCAAAACAACACACACTGTCACTAATACTGTTACTAATAGTTACTCATACTAATACTACTTTTACTACTACTACAACTGTCACTAATACTATTACTACTACTGTCGCCCCAACTGACCACGCCCTCTGGGCTCATACGGCACACTTCCACCTTCAAAACAACACACGCTGTCACTAATACAGTTATTAATAATGTTTCTACTACTGTTACATATACTAATACTGTTACTATTTTTAATACTACTACAACTGTTACTAATACTGTCGCTGTTACTAATACTGTCACTGTTACTAATACTGCTTTTAATAGTGTTTCTACTACTGTTATTCAAACTAATACCGTTACTACTTTTACTACTACTACAACTGTCACTAATACTATTACTACTACTGTCACTAATACTATTACTACTACTGTCACTAATACTATTACTACTACTGTCGCCTCAACTGACCACGCCCTCTGGGCTCATACGGCACACCTCCACCTTCAAAACAACACACACTGTCACTAATGCTGTTATTAACGTTACTCATACTAATACTGTTACTACTACTACAACTGTCACTAATACTATTACTACTACTGTCACTAATACTATTACTACTACTGTCGCCCCAACTGACCACACCCTCTGGGCTCATACGGCACACCTCCACCTTCAAAACAACACACACTGTCACTAATGCTGTTTTAAATAGTGTTTCTACAACTTACTTATACTAATACTGTTACTACTTTTACTACTACTACTACAACGGTTACTAATACTGTCACTGTTACTAATACTGTTATTAATAGTGTGTCTACTACTGTTACTCATACTAATACTGTTACTACTACAACTGTTACTAATACTATTACTACTACTGTCGCCCCAACTGACCACGCCCTCTGGGCTCATACGGCACACCTCCACCTTCAAAACAACACACACTGTCACTAATACTGTTACTAATAGTTACTCATACTAATACTATGTTTACTACTACTACAACTGTCACTAATACTATTACTACTACTGTCGCCCCAACTGACCACACCCTCTGGGCTCATACGGCACACCTCCACCTTCAAAACAACACACACTGTCACTAATGCTGTTTTAAATAGTGTTTCTACAACTTACTTATACTAATACTGTTACTACTTTTACTACTACAAGTTACTAATACTGTTATTAATAGTGTGTCTACCACTGTTACTCATACTAATACTGTTACTACTACAACTGTTACTAATACTATTACTACTACTGTCGCCCCAACTGACCACGCCCTCTGGGCTCATACGGCACACCTCCACCTTCAAAACAACACACACTGTCACTAATACAGTTACTAATAGTTACTCATACTAATACTACTTTTACTACTACTACAACTGTCACTAATACTATTACTACTACTGTCGCCCCAACTGACCACGCCCTCTGGGCTCATACGGCACACCTCCACCTTCAAAACAACACACACTGTCACTAATACAGTTATTAATAATGTTTCTACTACTGTTACATATACTAATACTGTTACTATTTTTAATACTACTACAACTGTTACTAATACTGTCACTGTTACTAATACTGCTTTTAATAGTGTTTCTACTACTGTTATTCAAACTAATACCGTTACTACTTTTACTACTACTACAACTGTCACTAATACTATAACTACTACTGTCACTAATACTATTACTACTACTGTCGCCTCAACTGACCACGCCCTCTGGGCTCATACGGCACACCTCCACCTTCAAAACAACACACACTGTCACTAATGCTGTTATTAACGTTACTCATACTAATACTGTTACTACTACTACAACTGTCACTAATACTATTACTACTACTGTCACTAATACTATTACTACTACTGTCGCCCCAACTGACCACGCCCTCCTGGCTCATACGGCACACCTCCACCTTCAAAACAACACACACTGTCACTAATGCTGTTATTAACGTTACTCATACTAATACTGTTACTACTACTACAACTGTCACTAATACTATTACTACTACTGTCACTAATACTATTACTACTACTGTCGCCCCAACTGACCACGCCCTCCTGGCTCATACGGCACACCTCCACCTTCAAAACAACACACACAGTCACTAATGCTGCTTTAAATAGTGTTTCTACAACTTATTTATACTACCGTAATTTCCGGACTATAAGCCGCTACTTTTTCCCCTCGTTCTGGTCCCTGCGGCTTATACAAGGGTGCGGCTTATTTACAGCCTGTTCTTCTCAGACACAGACGAAGAGGATTTCGGTGGTTTTAGTACGCAGGAGGAAGACGATGACACAATGATTAAAGACTGACTTTTCATATACCGGTAGGCTGGTTATTTTGATAACGTACAGGCGAGCACTTTGTATTACTTTGCAGCGTTGTATTATTTGTACTCTGCACGAATGCTGTTCGCCATGTCAAAGATGTGAAAGTTTGATTGAATGATTGAAAGATTTATAGTTAATAAATGGGACGCTTTGCGTTCCCAAACAGTCATCTCTGTCCCGACAATCCCCTCCGTGGTAGCAGGAACCCCTATATACTACGGTAATTACACATCAAAACCCTGCGGCTTATAGTCGGGTGCGGCTTATATATGGAGCAATCTGTCTTTTCCCCTAAATTTAGCTGGTGCGGCTTATAGTCAGGTGCGGCTTATAGTCCGGAAATTACGGTAATACTGTTACTACTTTTACTACTACTACTACAACGGTTACTAATACTGTCACTGTTACTAATACTGTTATTAATAGTGTGTCTACTACTGTTACTCATACTAATACTGTTACTACTACAACTGTTACTAATACTATTACTACTACTGTTGGCCCAACTAATCACGCCCTCTGGGCTCATACGGCACACCTCCACCTTCAAAACAACACACACTGTCACTAATACTGTTACTAATAGTTACTCATACTAATACTACTTTTACTACTACTACAACTGTCACTAATACTATTACTACTACTGTCGCCCCAACTGACCACGCCCTCTGGGCTCATACGGCACACCTCCACCTTCAAAACAACACATGCTGTCACTAATACAGTTATTAATAATGTTTCTACTACTGTTACATATACTAATACTGTTACTATTTTTAATACTACTACAACTGTTACTAATACTGTCACTGTTACTAATAGTGCTTTTAATAGTGTTTCTACTACTGTTATTCAAACTAATACCGTTACTACTTTTACTACTACTACAACTGTCACTAATACTATTACTACTACTGTCACTAATACTATTACTACTACTGTCGCCTCAACTGACCACGCCCTCTGGGCTCATACGGCACACCTCCACCTTCAAAACAACACACACTGTCACTAATGCTGTTATTAACGTTACTCATACTAATACTGTTACTACTACTACAACTGTCACTAATACTATTACTACTACTGTCACTAATACTATTACTACTACTGTCGCCCCAACTGACCACGCCCTCCTGGCTCATACGGCACACCTCCACCTTCAAAACAACACACACTGTCACTAATGCTGTTTTAAATAGTGTTTCTACAACTTACTTATACTAATACTGTTACTACTTTTACTACTACTACTACAACGGTTACTAATACTGTCACTGTTACTAATACTGTTATTAATAGTGTGTCTACTACTGTTACTCATACTAATACTGTTACTACTACAACTGTTACTAATACTATTACTACTACTGTTGGCCCAACTAATCACGCCCTCTGGGCTCATACGGCACACCTCCACCTTCAAAACAACACACACTGTCACTAATACTGTTACTGTTACTAATAGTTACTCATACTAATACTACTTTTACTACTACTACAACTGTCACTAATACTATTACTACTACTGTCGCCCCAACTGACGACGCCCTCTGGGCTCATACGGCACACCTCCACCTTCAAAACAACACACATTCACTAATACTGTTATTAATAGTGTTTCTACTACTGTTACTCATACTAATACTGTTACTACTTTTACTACTACCGTATTTTCCGCACTATAAGACGCACATAAAAACCTCCAATTTTGTCAAAAGCTGACAGTGCGCCTTATAATCCGGTGCGCCTTATATATGGACCAATATTGAGCCTCCAACAGGTAAAAGTTTCAATCAATCAATCAACTACGGTAAGCAGCCGCCCCCGTAGAAGAAGAAGCACGCGGTGCATGCTGGGATATATGACTGCGCGAGGCGTGCCGTTTTGATTTCCATTTGTTTGTTTATGTAAAGACCCCAAAATGTCTCCTATTAAGAGACACGCTTACGACGCAGAGTTTAAAGGCCTACTGAAAGCCACTACTACCGACCACGCAGTCTGATAGTTTATATATCAATGATGAAATCTTAACATTGCAACACATGCCAATACGGCCGGGTTAACTTATAAAGTGCAATTTTAAATTTCCCGCCACACTTCCGGTTGAAAAAGCCTTCGAAGGATGATGTATGCGCGTGACGTAGCCCGAGGAACAGAGGTATGCCTTCTCCATTGAATACAATACAAAAAAGCTCTGTTTTCATTTCATAATTCCACAGTATTCTGGACATCTGTGTTGGTGAATCTTTTGCAATTTGTTTAATGAACAATGGAGGCTGCAAAGAAGAACGTTGTAGGTGGCTGTAGCAACACAAGGACCACTTACTCGGATAGCAGATGCCTAGCCGATGCTAGCAGACGCCTAGCCGATGCTAGCAGACCCACCGCACGGATGATCTGGTGAAGTCCTTCGTCGCGCCGTCAATCGCTGGAACGCAGGTGAACACGGGTGTTGCTGAGCAAAGCAGATGAGGGCTGGCTGGCGTAGGTGGAGCGCTAATGTTTTTATCATAGCTCTGTGAGCTCCGGTTGCTAAGTTAGCCTTAGCGTCGTTAGCAACAGCATTGTTAAGCTTTGCCAGGCTGAGATCTATTAACCGTGTAGTTACATGTCCATGGTTTAATAGTATTGTCGATATTCTGTCTATCCTTCCAGTCAGGGATTTATTTATTTTGTTTCTATCTGCATTTGAGACAGATGCTATCACGTTAGCTCATGCTAAAGATGCTAAAGAGCTTCGCCGATGTATTGTCGTGGAAATAAAAGTCACTGTGAATGTCCATTTCGCGTTCTCGACTCTCATTTTCAAGAGGATATATTATCCGAGGAGGTTTAAAATACAAATTCGTGATCCACAATAGAAAAAGGAGAGAGTGTAGAATCCAATGAGCCATCTTGTACCTAAATTACGGTCAGAGCGGAAAAAAATATGTATTTCACTGCATTCTAGTCCGTCACTCTAACGTTCCTCGTCCACGAATCTTTCATCCTCACTCAAATTAATGGGGTAATCATCACTTTCACGGTCCGAATAGCTCTAGCTGTGTTAAAAACAATAGGAAAATATGAGGGAGTGAACAACTGACAACGTCACGCTACTTCCGGTAGGGGCAAGGTTTTTTTTTAATCAGAGACCAAAAGTTGCGAACTTTATCGACGTTGTTCTATACTAAATCCTTTCAGCAAAAATATGGCACTATCGCAAAATGATCAAGTATGACACATAGAATGGATCTGCTATCCCCGTTTAAATAAAAAAAAATCATTTCAGTAGGCCTTTAAACTTAAGACGATCAGTCACGCATAGGGATAATGTTTGATAGGAAATTATCGAGTTCTAGCCTATTATCGAATCCTATTATCGAATCCTCTTATCGAACCGATTCCTTATCGATTCTCTTATCGAGTCCAGATAGGTTGTTGTACATGGAAAAAAACACACAATATTTGGTTTAACAAAAGCTCACTTTTATTATATAAGAAAAAAATAAAATCTAATAAATAAATAAATATTGACTGTTACCCCCCTAAAAAAATAAAATAAATAAATATTGACTGTTGTTACCCAAAGTATGTATAAATAATAATATAATGTTAAATAAAATCAGTCCCTTGGGCACAAAACTTAAAATAATACAGCTCTCCAAAAAGTGCACTACTGCTGCTATTTGACATAACTGTTTGTTATGATGCTTTGACATTTTTGCACTTAATTTTTTTATTGAAAGAAAATTCTATGAAGAGAAAAGTTGTTTGCAAATGTGGTTACAATGCTAAAAAATTAAAAGTTAAAGCTAAAAAAAGAAATACACTTTATTGAGTTAACATTATTTTTTTATAGGGTAGATAGATAAATGTGATGTTATGTTATGAGCTAGGGCAGAGGTCGGCAACCCGCGGCTCCGGAGCCGCATGCGGCTCTTTGACCACTCTGATGCGGCTCAGCTGCATACTTGCCGACCCCCCCGATTTTCCCAGGAGACTTATGGATCTCAGTGTCTCTCATAGATAACTCCCCGGGAAAATATAATCCTATTTACACTCTAATTACTAAATAAAGGGCGTGCCCTAATAGCACTGCAGTAATTGTCCTCTATAGCATTTACAAACAGCGTGCCAGTCTGGCCACATGTTGCATGTTGTTATTACTTGCACACATAGGAGACAGCAAAGCATACTTACTCATCAGCCACACAGCTTACACTGACGGTAGCCGTATCAAACAACTTTAACATTGTTACGTTACAAATATGCGCCACACTGTGAACCCACACCAAAAAAGAATGAAAAACACATTTCTGGAGAACATCCCACCGTAACACAACATAAACACAACACAACCATTACCCAGAATCCCATGCAGCCCTAACTCTTCCGGTCTACATTATACACCCCCGCTACCACCAAATCCCCCCACACATCAACCCCCCCCCACCCCCCCTCCGTGCGTTGGTTGAGCGGAAGAGTTAGGGCTGCATGGGATTCTGGGTATTGGTACCGTCAGTGTAAGATGTGTGGCTGCTGACGTAGTACGCCTTGCTGTCACTTACGTGAGCAAGCTGAAACTGCATTCTACATGTGGTCAAGCAGGTGCACTGTTAGGGCAGACTGTAGAGGGCGCCAAATGCAGTGTCATCACGATCTGATATTCGGGAGTCTCCCGGGAAAAATGAGAGGGTTGGCAAGTATGACGCTTGATAGCGTCATTCAGTACTCGCGGGCTGCACTAACATCAAATTTCCACATTAAAGTGCGTGCCGGTGCGTGTGTCGGAGACCCCTGGTTAACATAGCACAAAGCATTTAAACTTTGTATGCGGTGATTTTCATTTTAAAAATTTTTTTGTGGCTCCCATTACTTTCTTTAATTTGTGAAACTTGCCAAAATGGCTCTTTGAGTGGTAAAGGTTGCCGACCCCTGAGCTAGGGAATATTACAACTACACTACCCAGCATGCAACGGGAGTGACGAGCATGCGCGGTAGCCCCGAAAAGTGTTGTTGCATGTCGTCACCCGGCAGCTAAGAATGAGGTTATGAGCACGCTGTGAAAGTAAACGTCAAGAACTCAGCCAACACGCCTCGTCTGCATTATTTATAATTAGACAGACAACACATATACAGTGTGATTTCGTTTTGTTTACAAGGAAAGAAAAACAAAAGTTAAAAAAGGGACATGTGTTGTATATATATGTATGTGCTGCGGTTGCTTTAAGAACGTTGCGACAGCTTTTTCAGGTCCATTTTTTTCCTGTTTTCCCTATCTGCGCCTAATGACTGAGCTACGTGACGTCATTTCTTGTGATGTCTCAAGGGGCATTTCTGGTCGGGACGGGATTCGTTCCCAGCGATTCGAATAAAGAACCAACTCTTTTTCTTTACTATAGTGGTCTCGATAACGGGTACCGGTTCTCAAAAAGGAATTCGAGTCCGAGGACTCGGTTCTTTTCTTATCGAACAACCGGGAAAAACGGTTTCGAGTATCATCCCTAGTCACGCAGTAGAACACGGGAATAGAGCAGCAGCGACACTGACTCGATTAATGACGACTTCGACGAGACGGATGCCGTATTTGCCCAACTGTTTAATTCGGACACTGAAGAAGAAGAATTTGAGGGATTCGTGGATGAGGAATAACTTCATAAAGTGAGCTTTACATGTTTATTTTGTGTGTTGTGTTGTGTGACATTAACGTTTGAGCAACGTTGAGTTATAGGTATATTGTTATTGCTCTGCACTATTTTGAGTGTTACTATATTGTGATTGCACTAACGTTTGATTTACCGTAACAGTATCACTGTTTTTTACGTGTTTATTGAATCAGGGAAAAGTTCCCCTCCACTATGTGATATAAATGTTGCACTACTGTTATACCTTGCTGTTGTTAAAAGATAAACAAAACACCACGTCACTGACTTTACCTCGGGGAAAATAATAAAACAGCTGTTTATTCATTTTGGGAGTGAACGGAGTTGTCAGAACGCTGGTTTGTAATCTGTTAATAAAGTTTGACTGACCTATCTGACTGTTTTGTTGACATTACCTTAAGCGCAGCTCCATCTAATGGATGCATAGGTGCGCCTTATAATCCGGTGCGCCTTATATATGAACAAAGTTTTGAAATATGCCATTCATTGAAGGTGCGCCTTATAATCCGGTGCGCCTTATAGTGCGGAAAATAGGGTACTACAACGGTTACTAATACTGTCACTGTTACTAATGCTGGCATGAATAGTGTGACTACTACTGTTCGTACTACTACTGTTACTAAGAATGTCACTACTACTACAACGTTACTAATACTATTACTATTACTACTACTACTACAACTGTTACTTATACTGTCACCATTACTAACCGCACCCTCTGGGTTCACACGGCACACCTCATTACAACACGCACTGTCACTAATATTATTATTAGTGTTTCTACTACTGTTACTTATACTAATACTGTTACTACTTTTACTACTACTACAACGGTTACTATAACTGTCAGTGTTACTAATGCTGGCACAAATAGTGTGACTACTACTGTTACTAAAAATGTCACTACTACTACTACGTTACTAATACTATTACTACTACTACTACTACTACTACAACTGTTACTAATATTGTTACTACTACTGTCACCATTACTAACCGCACCCTCTGGGCTCATACGGCACACCTCATAACAACACGCACTGTCACTAATATTATTATTAGTGTTTCTACTACTGTTACTTATACTAATACTGTTACTACTTTTACTACTACTACAACGGTTACTATAACTGTCAGTGTTACTAATGCTGGCACAAATAGTGTGACTACTACTGTTACTAAAAATGTCACTACTACTACTACGTTACTAATACTATTACTACTACTACTACTACTCATACTTGCCAACCTTGAGACCTCCAATATCGGGAGGTGGGGGGTAGGGGGTGGGGGGGGGGCTTGGTCGGGGTTGGGGGCGGCGTGGTTATTTACAGCTAGAATTCACCAACTCGAGTATTTCATATATATATATATATATATATATATATATATATATATATATATATATATTTATTTATTTTATTTACATAAAAGAAATACTTGAATTTCAGTGTTCCGGTGGCTAACCATTAGATGGCAGTATTGTCCTGTTTAACTTCTCCGTTCATGAATGAGTATATCATTTCGGCCACCGTGTTCAATGGAGAAGTCTGTTCTACATATTTACAGGCAACATACACCTTCCCCTTCGAACTGACCTGGATGAACTGAAATTCTTGTTTCCATTCGTTTGAATTCGTTAGGCAAGCTGTTTATATTGCGTGAGAACAGGCTGTCCCCCACTCAGTCTCAGGTCCGCAATGAGCTGGAGGGGGCGTGGCCTCCAGCTCCGGCTGAATACCGGGAGTTTGTCGGGAGAAAATCTCTGCCGGGAGGTTGTCGGGAGAGGCGCTGAATACCGGGATTCTCCCGCTAAAAACGGGAGGGTTGGCAAGTATGCTACTACTCCTACAACTGTTACTAATATTGTTACTACTACTGTCACCATTACTAACCGCACCCTCTGGGCTCATACGGCACACCTCATAACAACACGCACTGTCACTAATATTATTATTAGTGTTTCTACTACTATTACTCATACTAATACTGTTACTACTACTACAAATGTTACTAATACTATTACTACTACTGTTGGCCCAACTAATCACACTCTCTGTGGGCTCATACGGCACGCCTCTGCCTTCAAAACAACACACAGTTACTGTTACTAATAGCGTTACTACTACTTTTACTTATACTGTTACTACTACTACTATTACTACAGTTACTAATCCTTTTACTACTACTGTCGCCCCAACTATTTACACCCTCTGGGCTCATTTGGCACACCTCCCCTTAAAAAAACCACGCACACGTCTTGTCAACGTTACTATTCCTACTATTGTTACTACTACTACTACTACTATTCCTACTACTGTTACTAATACTACTAATGTTGCCCCAACTAACCACACCTTTGGGCTAAAACGGGACACCTACGACTACAGTACATTACATACGTCTTGCCAACGTTACTACTACTATTACTGTTATTACAACTAATACTGTTACTACTACTGTTATTACTACTACTACTGTTACTACTAATACTACTGTCACTACTAATACTGTTACTAATACTACCAATACTATTCCTACTACTGTTACTACTACTACTACTACTACTGTTACTACTTCTGCTAATACTACTACTACCACTGATACCAATACTGTTACTACTAATACCAATACTTCTACTATTACTGTTACTACTATTACTACTACCCACTGTTGCTACTACTACTACTACCACCAATACTGCTACTAATACTGTCACTACTTCTACGGTTATTGTTACTACTGGTACTACTACTCCTGCTAATACTACGACTACGGCTAATGGTACTACTACATATACCTATACTGCTACTACTACTGTTACTACTACTACTAATACTGCTACTATTTAATACTACCACTACTGCTAATGATCACTGCTGATGCTACTACTACCTCTAATACCACTACTACTATTGTTACTAATACTACTCATACAACTACTTCTACTGTTATTACTACTGCTAATACTGCTACTTATGTTACTAATATTACTACTATTGATACCAATACCGATACTACTACTGTTACTACGACTGCTACTTGTTTTGGTGCTTCACTTACTGTAGACTTTTCAAACCAAACTGACCTCCACACCCGCATTGCTGGTCTTCATCCACTGAACCAGCATGCCAGAGTTGCCGTCAGAAGGCAGCCCGTTGATCTGGCAGCTCAGCAGCACAGGTGAGCCCACTTGCAGGGTCACCTGGCCATTGGGGGATGACTCCACACTCATAGACTGAGCTGCAGGGAGAGAAAGTGTCAAGTCAGCACATTTTGTGACTATTTGATGTTTCGGTCATCTCCTGACAATTTGACAATACGTCAACACTTTCAACAGGGACTGAATAGAAACCTTTTTTAAAATAGTTGTGTATTTATCGTCATGAAAATACTGAAAAACTACTTTTATTAGACTAAATATGACTTGCATATTTACAAAAAATAAAATGTATATATAGTCATGAAAATACTGAAAAACTTTCAGACTAAATGACTTCCATTATTTAAAAAAAATAAATATATATATATATATATATATATATATATATATATATATATATATATATATATATATATATATATATATATATATATATATATATATATATAATGTGGCTGATTAAAATATTTAATTGCGATTAATCACATTTTGTTCATAGTTAATCAAAATTAATCATGATTAATCGCAGAAAGATAAAGTGTTTTGTCATTAATAAGTGTACCCTAGACAGATATTTTTCAAGTTTTTAATACCATGACTGGACAATGAATTTGCTTTAATGAAAATTAAAGCAAATTTTCATTAAAATTTTGCAAATTATTAATGTTTGTATTTCTATGTATCGGTTACAACAGGGGTGGGCAATTAATTTTCACCGGGGGCCGCATAAGCAACCCGAGCACTGCTGGAGGGCCACACGACAATATTTCAATTAAATTTTGCTCAATATTATTTTTGATATACCATAAGATAAATAATAATGATGATAATAATTAATAATAATAATAATAATTTCATTTAACCTAACTTAACTTTATACAAAAGCAGATTGCTTTTTAAGGTCACTTTATCCTGCATTATCCAACATTTTTCCCCATCAGATTTGGACAACCATCTGTTGTTAAAAATAGTTTTTAATCATATCTATTCTATATTGTTTTTTATATTGGTTTTATATGTAATTGTTTTTTCTTTTTATTCAGTCATTGGTGGAGCTAAGGATAATATTTGAATATTGTTTGTAATATTGTTGTGCAGCACTTTGGAAACATTTTGTTGTTTAAATGTGCTATATAAATAAAGTGGATTGGATTGTCACACCTGCCAGCTTGTCCCAACACGCATTTACCTCTGTGAACAAGTCATTACCTGTGGTTGTCTCTTTAATTGACTGCATCAGAGCTCTCATCCAAAGTTAGCGAAACACAGTCCATGTCTCCGGGCATTATCAGCGCAACAAAGTCCAATAAGCACTCCTTAATAAACTCTCCGTCAGAAAACGCCTTACTTTTTCTGGCGCTTTTGTGAGAAATGACGAAACTTGTCCTGACGGCTGCATCTCTGGGGGTGTGAAATATGGCACAAAGTCCTTGTTGGGTTTGCAGTTTTACCATCAACGCATCAGCCTCCCTTGCGCGCGCTTCATCAGACACATTCCGGTATTTTCCCTCGTGTTTCTTCGTGTAGTGGCGATTAAAATGATATTTAAACACAGCAACCTGTGTACCACACATTAAGCACACGGCTTTACCATTAATTTATGTAAAGAAATACTTGGCAGTCCATGTCTTGTTGGAAACACGCCATTCCTCATCAACTTTTCTTTTTTTAGCGTCTCATCACTTGTCTCTATGCACCTTCACTCACAGGTTCCCCCCGGACATACGGCATAAATAACACATTTCAAAATAAAAGCAGCACAGTTGTATTGCGCGCACGACATAGATGTTTTTTAAACTTTATTTTGTAATTTGTAATTGCGCCGTTCAATTCACTCACAATCGCACACGCGCATACGTCCACACGGAAGTAATACAAATAACGCTTTTCAAAACAAAAGCAGCACCGTTGTATTGCACACTCGACATAGATACTTTTTGAAATTTATTTTGTAATTTATGATTGGCCTCACGCGGGCCGGACAGGGATGCGCAAAGGGCCGGATGCGGCCCGCGGGCCGTACAATGCCCAGGTCTGGGTTACAAGATACAGACATGTTGCAAAAGCCTACATGTTTTTTTTGTTTGTTTTGTGTTGAGCTTTTTTTAAAACAGCTCAACACAAAAAGGATGTATACACGCTTTTAAAGAGAATTTCCAAAAAAAATACCTGCAGTGCGTTGGTGTCTTGCCAGATTTTGTATTTTGTAGGAATACACAATTTGTATTCCTGCTTTAGGAGCACTTGCTTGCATTTAGAGGAGAGGAGCTGCACTTCCATGTTTACATAGCAGTTTCACGCATTGGTAACACAAAATGTGGATTGTTACGATCATGCTTTGATTGTCAAAAATGTTAGGTGATATTTTTCTATCTGAATACATGTTTCTGAAATTCTGTACTTTACATGTTGTACAAGTTAATGACATTCATATCTCTGCATGACAATGTTTTAACCTTCTCGGTACTTACTTACTAAAATGTAATATTCAGCCTGTTAAACATTCTGTAATTGAGGACTATCAATCAGAACAGGTTATAAAATAACTTACCATAGGGATTGTAATATTCTGTAGTGAACTGTAGTTACCCAATGTGGGCTGCAGAGGGCAGTAGCAGGAATTCCTGCAGTATTAAACCTAGTCTCAGTGGTAGCGAAGATGCCAATTGTTCAAAGACAATCTTCCTCCTTCATATCGCCGCTATTACAATACACTTGAATTCAATCTGCCAGAAAACATTTATTTAGATAGAAATATCACAGAATATCTTTTCGTTGTTTTGTTAGTTAGACCGGATGTGAAGCGTAGCGCTATTATTGTGAAGCCGCTAACCGAAGGTGTGTGATTGGTATGAGAAAAGACCTGACATGTTTTGACGAAAATCCCAGATAAATGTGACTTTAGACTTCTTCTCTACCATCTTTGTTTTTGCTGAGCTTGTATTCCGAATCCATCTTACTAAAGCAGTTTGAGTAAAAATCTACTTTCTATGTAAAAAATGCACTTTGACTGTAATTTAAACATGGACATGAAGCTCCTGCATTCTACAAGCAGCAATGCACGCTCAGCGTTCGCTCCAATTATGTTGTCTCACGGCGATTGAAATACATATATATATACTGTATATTTATTTATATGTATATATATATATATATATATATATATATATATATATATATATATATATATATATATATATATATATATATATATATATATATATATATATATATATACACTACCGTTCAAAAGTTTGGGGTCACCCAAACAATTTGGTGGATTAGCCTTCATTTCTAAGAACAAGAATAGACTGTCGAGTTTCAGATGAAAGTTCTCTTTTTCTGGCCATTTTGAGCGTTTAATTGACCCCACAAATGTGATGCTCCAGAAACTCAATCTGCTCAAAGGAAGGTCAGTTTTGTAGCTTCTGTAACGAGCTAAACTGTTTTCAGATGTGTGAACATGATTGCACAAGGGTTTTCTAATCATCAATTAGCCTTCTGAGCCAATGAGCAAACACATTGTACCATTAGAACACTGGAGTGATAGTTGCTGGAAATGGACCTCTATACACCTATGTAGATATTGCACCAAAAACCAGACATTTGCAGCTAGAATAGTCATTCACCACATTAGCAATGTATAGAGTGTATTTCTTTAAAGTTAAGACTAGTTTAAAGTTATCTTCATTGAAAAGTACAGTGCTTTTCCTTCAAAAATAAGGACATTTTAATGTGACCCCAAACTTTTGAACGGTAGTGTATATATATACATATATATATATATATATATACATATATATATATATATATATATATATATATATATATATATATATATATATATATATATATATATATATATATATATATATATATATATTATATTTATTATATATAACATACAGAAAAATAATATATGTGTCACAGCAATTCATCTGAGGCTGTCATATTGACCATGCCTCTAACCACACCCCCACAGGTATTTTTGCAATTAAGGGGAAACCCTGCGAGTACATTCTATAATAACACCAGAAGAAGATGCTACATTTATTGCTAGTTGTTTTTCATTTTAAAAATCTCAACCCTACCTTGTACAAAAAGCACCAACAATTGAAAATATGGCAAAACGATCAACAAATATATATCTTCCCGCTAGTTAATAAAAACAGATGTTTTAATGTATGTTTTTTGAGCCTTTTTAAAAGAGGATCATATCATCATAGCAAATTATGCAAATTACTCGATGATGTCATTGTGACCACCCCCACCGCCACAGGTATCTTGGCAGCTTAGATAAAACCCTGTATATGTATGTATTTTAATCCGTGTATCATTTGTTCACAGGGATTATATATATTGTATAGCTGCCTACAATGTATAATAGTATAAACACTCCTCCTCCCCGACTATCATGCACATTTTGTTCCATCCAGGTTCTTATGTTTTTGTTTTTTTTATTTAAATGTACTCATTAAAAATGCTGCTATTGCAAAGATTATAAAGATCAGTTTTGATTGGATGTCAGTTTGTGCAGCTGTCCCCATTTAAAGTGTCATCAACAGCCCTACTAATAAAAGATGCATTATCTTTCCAAACAAAGGATGATGTGTTGGACGATTGTTCAACCAGAGAGCTTGTCACTGTGCACACACACACTGGTTTGTACACATAATAAGTACAACTATTTGACCTAAATTAAATACGTACGACCATAGAAAAGAGGATATGAAGTAAAAACCAACAACCGAGGAAATGGTCGGCACTACAACACAGAAAAGAGGCTGTAGAGTTCATGATATTTTGTGGCCTCCACCTTTATATAAAATTGTAATGTTAGTGCGGCCCGCACATTTTATATGAATGGCACTTTACAGTTTACGGAGCTGAAGGAACCTACCAATCACGGTGGTGTACCTGGCTCTCGGGGGCGGGATATCGACCGAGCTTGATGCAAGCAGAGAAACATGCCTCAACTAGAAGAGGCAATTCCTGTTGGAATTGCGTGTGAATGCTCCAATGCTGAAGTTGAAGTGAAATGCTGACAGAATGTAGCTTGAATGTAAGAATAGTTTAAATGTTGGAATGGTTTGAATGTTGAAGAGCTGACGCTGAACTGAAAGGCTAATGGAATGTAGGATGAATGTAGAAATGGTTTAAATGTTGAAATCGTTTAAACGCTGAAATGGTTTGAATGTTTGAATGTTGAAGCAGTGTTTCCCATAAACTGCCAAGATACCTGTGGCGGTGGGGGCGTGGCTATGGGCGTGGTCACCATGACATCATCGAGTAATTTGCATAATGTACTACAATGATATGATTTTCTCTAAAAAGGCTCAAAAAGTGTATACTTACTAATTAATAATAACAGTTTTGTTTTAAACGTCCATCCATCCATCCATCCATCCATTTTACAATATAATTACAACACTTTATGTACATATTTATAGACAGATTTGAACAATAAGTTATTCACTGAAATATATTTAGTAATTGTGGTTCTTACAAAAAATATATCTTATAAAATATAAAAGCTAAAATGTCTCTTAAAGCTCTGCCCCTTTAATTAGTGCATACTAAATAATTTAACTTTAACCTACTACTACAACCATATTATTTACCAGCAACATAAAGTGAAACAGAGGCAGAGGTGTCCTGCCACAGTCAGTAACAAATAAACAGAAAACAGTAGTGGTCAAATACAAATAAGGCAACAAGAGAAGTATCCTACACTTCTCTTTTGTAAAGTAAATCTGAACAGCCTATATGGGCATCTACATCAACTATATGATTTTCCTGAGAAGCTGGACAGGACAAAAAAACAAACAAACAAACAAACAAACAAAAAAAGTATTTAAATTTTTTTTTTTTTTTAATTTGTGGCGGACGTAATTCTTTCGTGGCGGACCGCCACAAATAAATGAATGTGTGGGAAACACTGAAGAGTTTGAATTTCCAGGAAAACCGGAATTTGGTTTGGAACTTGGGAAAGTATTAGTTTAAATGTCCAAGATAAGAGGAATGTGTTGATGTTGGAATGGTTTGTATAGATTGAAAAATGTCCTATTCATTTAAATGGGAAGTTCCTGGAAATTTGGGAATTTTGGCAAAAGCGAGATTTTTTGAAAATGATTAGGACCATGAATGTCCTAAATGAGCTGAATTGTTTGGTGTTGGAATTGTTTAAATCGGGCAAGAAATGTTGAAGTAATAAATGGTATTAGGGAATTTCGGGAAAATCTGGACTTTTTTTTTAACTTGGAAAAAGGGTAGTTTGAATTTCCAGAATGGTGGAATGTGTTGAAGGTGGAATGGTTTGAATGGGTTGAAGAATGTGGAAGTTTGAAAAATGGCCAATTCGTTTTGAATGGGGAAAATGCACAAAAAAAAAAGGAATTATTGGAAATCCGGAGAATTTTTTTTTTTAGAATTGTTGAAGTAGAGCACACAATTCCTGAACAGGCGGAATATTTTGAAGTTGGAACGGTTTGAATCTGATGAAAAATGTGGGAATTGTGGAACCTTGAAGAATGTCCCATTGATTTCAATGGGGATTTCCGAAAAAATGGGGAATTTCGGAAAAAGCAGGATTTTTTTTTTTTAATGTTAAAAAAAAAATGTAATGGTCTGAATGAGTTGAAATGGTTGGTGTGAAAATGTTTCGAATCGGTCCAGAAATGTTGAAGTAGTAACATGTTGAATTGAGAAATGGTATTACGGAATTCCTGGAATTTCAGGAAAACTGGGGAATTTTTCCAGTTCCAAAAATAACTCTGTTTAAGCGGAATGATTTCACGGTAAAATGGTTGAAATGCATTGATAATTTGGAAGGAGTAGTCGCCAAAAAAAAGGGTGGAAATAGGGCTTTGGAAAACCAGGAACTCTGGAAAATCCTGGATTTTTTTGGGACTTAGAAAAAGGGAAGTTTGATTTTCCAGAATGGTGGAATATGTTGAAGGTGGTATGGTTTGAATAGGTTGAAAAATGTGGACATGGTGGAAGTTTCAAAAATGGCCAATTCATTTTGAATGGGAAACATGTCCCGGAAAACCTGGAATTCTGGGAAACCTGGGAATTGGAATTTGTCAAGGGAAAGCCTGCAATTTCTGAATAGGCTGAACAGTTAGAAGTTGGAACAGTTTGAATCGGGTGAAAAATGTGCGAGGTAGAACGCGCCAAAATCCGGAGAAGAAGAAGAAGAAGAAAAACAGGAATAAACAGATGAATTTTAGTGTAGAAAACCATATGTGTGAATACTTTGGAGCATTCACACAATGAGTGAAAGTTACAGCAGCGTTGCCATGGAGAGTTTTCTTCCCTGCCTGGCTGGATGCCTCGTTTCTATCGTGCACACGCGGACATTTGTATCATGCCCAGCGGGACATTATACGTATATATTTCTCTCTCAGACAAAATAAATCTAAATGATGCGTATGCGGTGGGTCTGCAGTCACATAGCGACACCTGTGTAACAACGTGAAGGCTTTCATGGGCAACATGCAAACATGCAAACATGGACCAAGCACAAGGAGACGGGTCATCAACAACAAGAAAGCTCAACTCAGGCCAACAAGCTAAAGTGGACCAAGATGTGAAAGAGCAGGAAGACTTCCGCCAAACAAACAGTGAACTGAAAACTGCTTAGCAGGCGTAGACGCTGGCTTCAAATTGCAACACAAACAAGACTGGACTACAAAGGAGTCCCAAAAAAGCCAACAAAACTGTCTGACTCAACATGTTTTTAAAAAGACGCCTTTTATCTGCATTTTCCACACAACTGCAGTTTAAATTGTACATTTTAAGAGATCCTACAAAAATGTTGTGCTTGTTAGTTTTTGACATTCAAACCATTCTGGCTGTCTTGAAGGATATGATATTTAATCTGACACAATAGTTTACACTGTTTTTCACTTTTTTTATTTTTTTTTAACATGTTATTTATTGTTGTTCCTCTATTTTAACTGCACCTAACAGAGTAGTCACATGTATTTACGGCATGCTCTCCTGTTCAATGACAATAAAGCATGGGTATAAATTAGGGCTGGGCGATATAGCGATATACTCGATATATCGCGGGTTTGTGCGATATAGAAAATGAATATATCGTGATATTCGAGTATACACTACCGTTCAAAAGTTTGGGGTCACCCAAACAATTTTGTGGATTAGCCTTCATTTCTAAGAACAAGAATAGACTGTCGAGTTTCAGATGAAAGTTCTCTTTTTCTGGCCATTTTGAGCGTTTAATTGACCCCACAAATGTGATGCTCCAGAAACTCAATCTGCTCAAAGGAAGGTCAGTTTTGTAGCTTCTGTAACGAGCTAAACTGTTTTCAGATGTGTGAACATGATTGCACAAGGGTTTTCTAATCATCAATTAGCCTTCTGAGCCAATGAGCAAACACATTGTACCATTAGAACACTGGAGTGATAGTTGCTGGAAATGGGCCTCTATACACCTATGTAGATATTGCACCAAAAACCAGACATTTGCAGCTAGAATAGTCATTTACCACATTAGCAATGTATAGAGTGTATTTCTTTAAAGTTAAGACTAGTTTAAAGTTATCTTCATTGAAAAGTACAGTGCTTTTCCTTCCAAAAGAAGGACATTTCAATGTGACCCCAAACTTTTGAACGGTAGTGTACGTTCCACGCAGTTGTTTTCAGCTGTAGGCATTACACTACATGCAGGCTTTTGTCACTCTTTCTAGTCTCTATGGCGTGGCGAAGTTGGTAGAGTGGCCGGGCCAGCAATCGGAGGGTTGCTGGTTACTGGGGTTCAATCCCCACCTTCTAACATCCTAGTCACGTCCGTTGTGTCCTTGGGCAAGACACTTCACCCTTGCTCCTGATGGCTGCTGGTTAGCGCCTTGCATGGCAGCTCCCGCCATCAGTGTGTGAATGTGTGTGTGAATGGGTGAATGTGGAAATACTGTCAAAGCGCTTTGAGTACCTTGAAGGTAGAAAAGCGCTATACAAGTATAACCCATTTATCTTATATATATACTTCTCACAGCGACTTAAAGGGCTACTGAAAGCCACTACTACCGACCACGCAGTCTGATAGTTTATATATCAATGATGAAATCTTAACATTGCAACACATGCCAATACGGCCGTGTTAACTTATAAAGTGCAAGTTTAAATTTCCCGCCACACTTCCAGTTGAAAACGTCTAGATATGATGACGTATGTGCGTGACGTCAACGGTTGATACGGAAGTATAGGTACCCCATTGAATACAATACAAAAAAGCTCTGTTTTCATTTCAAAATTCCACAGTATTCTGGACATCTGTGTTGGTGAATCTTTTGCAATTTGTTTAATGAACAATGGAGACTGCAAAGAAGAAAGTTGTAGGTGCGATCGGTGTATTAGCGGCGGACTACAGCAACACAACCATGAGCACTTTGAGGATAGCAGACGCGCTAGCCGAACGACCTCACCTTGACTTCCTCCGTCTCCGGGCCGCCAACCGCAGCGGTGAAGGGGTGAAGTCCTTCGTCGTACCGTCGATCGCTGGAATGCAGGTGAGCACGGGTCGTGATGAGCAGATGAGAGCTGGCGTAGGTGCAGAGCTAATGTTTTTAGCATAGCTCTGTCGAGGTTCCGTAGCTAAGTTAGCTTCAATGGCGTCGTTAGCAACAGCATTGTTAAGCTTCGCCAAGCTGGAAAGCATTAACCGTGTAGTTACATGTCCAGAGTTTGGTAGTATTGTCAGGGACTTATGTTTTGTTTCTATATGCAGTAAAGCATGATGCTATCACGTTAGCTCAGTAGCTAAAGAGCTTCACCGATGTATTGTCGTGGAGATAAAAGTCACTGTGAATGTTCATTTCGCGTTCTCGACTCTCATTTTCAAGAGGATATAGTATCCGAGGTGGTTTGAAATACAAATCCGTGATCCACAATAGAAAAAGGAGAGAGTGTGGAATCCAATGAACCCTTGTACCTAAGTTACGGTCAGAGCGAAAAAAGATAAGTTCTGCACTGCACGCTAGTCCTTCACTTTCACGTTCCTCATCCACAAATCTTTCATCCTCGCTCAAATTAATGGGGTAATCGTCGCTTTCTCGGTCCGAATCTCTCTCGCTGCTGGTGTAAACAATAGGAAAATATAAGCAGTCCTTCCTCCGGTGTCGTCACGCTACTTCCGGTAGGGGCAAGGCTTTTTTTTTATCAGAGACCAAAAGTTGCGAACTTTATCGTCGTTGTTCTCTACTAAATCCTTTCAGCAAAAATATGGCAATATCGCGAAATGATCAAGTATGACACATAGAATGGATCTGCTATCCCCGGTTAAATAAAAAAATGTCATTTCAGTAGGCCTTTAAACAAGCGCACCTTCTTACATACATCACATACGTATACGCCCTCGCGAAGCAGAGAGGTAGCGACATGGGTAACATTAGTTGTGGTGCGAGTGGTAATACGAGAGAAAGGTGCGAATCTGATAACAAATGAAGGAAGAATTAATTCCCAAGAAAAACAGCACGGGGTCCATCGTCTGGCGGTGGTTTGGCTTCAAGTGGGAATACGTCGAACAGACAACCGTAATTTGTCAAGTGTGGGGCAAAAGCGATGCTATAAAAAGTAGCATTACTGCTAATATGTAGCATCATTTGAAAAGTCACCTGCTAGAGAATGAAGAGTGCTTACTCCGCATGTCAACATCTCCGTTCGGTGCCACACCAACAAAATGCCGAGGCAACCATTTCCACATCAACACCGAATGAAAAAAATAGTCCACAACATAAGGAGATAACGTCCGCCGGAACCTACCACATAGCGAAGGACATACACTATTTGATTTCCTATTATGCAGCTCATTTTTATTTGACAGTTATTGAAATATCTTGTGTGACATCATGCACAAAAGTGCACTTTATTTGTTTTAAACTATTGTAGTGGCGTTCTGTACAAAAAGTGCACTTTCATTTAGTGTTGTTTTGATTTGTCATCTTAGTGACATCATGCACAAAAGTGCACTAATAGCTTGTTTTAAAATGTCTTTGACAATCTTGCACTTTCTGTTTTGAAATGACATGAATGTTTGTGCCACTGCTTAATAACTCTTTAATAAATACACTTTTGGTCAATTGACTTAGTTGTGATTTCCCTCTCTGCATGAAAGTTTAAAATGAGCATTTATTAATGCAGTATGAACAAGAATGTTTTAATGTAGACACATAGAATCATCATACTGCTGTGATTATATGCATCAAGTGTTCATTCAAGGCTAAGGCAAAATAACGCGATATATATCGTGTATCGTGACATGGCCTAAAAATATCGAGATATTAAAAAAAGGCCATATCGCCCAGCCCTAGTATAAATATTAATAATAATTTATACAATACATAGTCTATGATATTCTATGGGTCCTTCAATCACACTACATGTACAGTCGTGGTCAAAAGTTTACATACACTTGTAAAGAGCATAATGTAATGGCTGTCTTGATTTTACAGTTATTTCAACAACTCTTTTTTTTGTGGTATAGTGATTGGAGCACATACTTGTTGGTCACAAAAAACATTCATGAAGTTTGGTAATTTTATGAATTTATTATGGTTCTACTGAAAATATGAGCAAATATGCTGGGTCAAAAGTGTAATACATACAGCAATGTTAATATTTGGTTACATGTCCCTTGGCAAGTTTCACTGCAAAAAGGTGCTTTAGGTAGCCATCCTCAAGCTTCTGGTTGAATTTTTGACCACTTTTCTTGACAAAATTTTCTCTCAGCAGCAAGTGATAGTTTTCTTCCTGAGTGTGGCAGTGACAAAACTGTGCCATGTACTTTATACTTACAAACAATTGTCTGCACAGTTGCTCTTGGGACCCTTAAGCTGCTTTGAAATGGCTCCAAGTGACTTTCCTGACTTGTTCAAGTCAATGATTAGTTTTTTCAGATCTGTGCTGAGTTCCTTGGACTTTCCCATTGTCGCGTTTCTAACCGAGTCTAATGACTGCTACACATGAGCCCTATTTAAATGGGCTCAGTGAAGTCAGCAGGTGTCGTCAATCACATGAAGTTGAGAGGCCATGCCATGGACCTAATTTGATTTGATTGTAACTTTTCTACATCACCAAAATAGATAATGTATGTTGCTGTATGTATACTTTTGATAAATAATAATACATTCATAAAAGAACCAAACTTCATGAATATTTTTTGTGACAAACAAGTATGTGCTCCAATAATTCTATCACAAAAAAATAAGTTGTAGAAATGATTGGAAACTCAAGACAGCCATGACATTATGTTCTTTACAAGTGTATGTAAACTTTTGACCACGACTGTACATAGATGAGATAAAGAGGATAAGAATAATGCTATACATTCTATATACTGTATCCATATCTCCTTCAATGCACTTTTGTCTAAGCTCGATATTTGGAAACATTTTCACTATGTTTGGGGTTAGTTTCTCTGCTGTAGCAGGTGTTCATCTGTTAAATTTTGAAGATAGTGTACATGTCATTGCACATCTAATATAGTGTCATATATTGAGTTTGTCGGCCCTCCAACCATCCCCGATAGTCTTGTGCATGGAGCGGCAACTGCGGCAGAGTCATGCTGAAGACGCCAACATTAACAAGCTGTCCAAATTGTGGGACTTGCTAACATTATATTATCACCTGACTCTCCAACCGACCATGGATATAAAAACAACCTCGTTGAATGATATGAAACCGTGTGTTAATCACAGAGATGATTAGTTATTTAGCACATAAACCTTAGGTTTAGGTCAGGCGGATTAGAAAGATATGTAGTGGCCAAATATACAGCATAAGAAGAAACTCAAATAACTGATCAAAAATAAATGTACACAGTTATGTTGTGCTAAAGTAAACTAAACAAATAATAAATATGTTTGTTTACTAAACTGTCAATAAAATGAAAGTGCAAATGAAAATACAGCTTGATCACTTTAGTCATAATCTTTGCGCTTAAGAAACTTCTCTATAGCTTTAGCTCCAGATTTCTTCGGTTTGTTTAATATTGTCATTACTGCCCCAAGTGGTGGAAAAGTGTATTACAACTAAGTACCGCTGCGACGAATACGGCCCGCAGTTGAAAAACAGATATTTTTCGGTAGTCCTTTGGGGGTCGCTCACGACTAGGGCAGCAACTAACGATTAATTTGATAATCGATTAATCTGTCGATTATTACTTCGATTAATCGATTGATAATCGGCGTGTGTGCATCGGTTGGGGACGTTTCTGCGCTACTGACCTGTCTCCGCCCGGGATGGTCTTCTGCTGGCCCCACTATGGACTGGACTCTCACTGTTATGTTGGATCCACTAGGGACTGTACTTAGAGGGGGGGTTACCCACATATGTGATCCTCCCCAAGGTTTCTCATAGTCTTTCACATCGACGTCCCTTGTGTGTTTTGTGATTTAGGGCTATATAAATAAACATTGATTGATTGATTGATAAGAGAGACAAACTACATTTCTATCCTATCCAGTATTTTATTGAAAAAAAAACAGCATACTGGCACCATACTTATTTTGATTGTTTCTCAGCTGTTTGTAAATGTTGCAGTTTATAAATAAAGGTTTAAAAAAATAAAATAAATAAATAATACAAAAAAAAAATTCTTTAAATTTTTTTTTAAAAAAAACTCTGCGCATGCGCATAGCATAGATCCAACGAATCGATGACTAAATTAATCGGCAACTATTTTAATAATCGATTTTAATCGATTTAATCGATTAGTTGTTGCAGCCCTACTCCCGACTAAACGCATGCGCAGTCCCGCATGCCTTCTGCTGCTCGCTCCTCCCGCATCACGGCCACGCCCCTGCTTGGCTGCAAGCAATCTGCAATCAGCGCACCTGGGTCTGATGAGGGCAGACGGCATAAAGACCAGTGTACCCGAAGATCCGGGGCCGGAACGTAGTTCTCTGTACACAGTAAGCTATCGCGTCTCTGGCTCCCCTCCCGCATACTTGCTCTCTCTCTGTGCCTTCCCAGTTCCCGTGTCTTTATGTCCTTTGTGTTTTCCGCAGTGCTTTCCCTGTCTCCCGTGATCCTCGACCCCTGCTTGGACACGGACCTTTTGACGCCTCGCTATCACCCCCGGACAACCTGCCTGTCTCACTGACATTCGAGCCTGCCTATCCCCTCCCGGACTTCTGCCTCTCACTTAACACTCACGGTAACACACAACAGTTAATTCCACACATAGTCTCACACACACACACACGTTTGGATTTTTGTCACACTACAATCACTAGTCATTGTTTATTATTATATATATATAGTGTTTATATATATATAATAAATCATAGCGCTACTACGCCCCCTTGTGGTCTGTGCCGTCTACTCCTCCTGTACGTAACACAATGGGCCCTATTGTAACTAAACTCTGTTTTAAACGACTGACTTGTTAAAAGTGGAAGTTTTTGGGAAGCTATGGGCCCTATTGTTAAGAAACACTGTTTTAAACGACTGACTCGTTAAAAGTGGAAGTTTTTGGGAAGCTGATATTTTTCGCTATTTTTTGCTCATCGAGTGTGTGATATAAATATCAAGCAATTATTCCTTGAAATGTATTTTATGAATGTTATTTCATTTTCTATAAATGTTAAAAACAGTGGAGTTAAGTTATAATATTTGACATGTAAATTTAACCTTAGCAATTTTGAAAGCTTGACTTGTTTTACGTGTAAAAAAAAATAATTTTCACAGCATGTATAAGGAATAATTTTAGTCGTGTTGAAATATTTCAAAAGAATGCGATGACACTCACAGAGTGGTTGAACAGTCAGGTTGCCTATGTCCAGCGTCCTGTGTGCAATCTTCTGCCAGGTGCGGTCCAGGTCCCGGATCCACTGTGCGGCCTCACAGTAATAAGAACCGCTGTCGTCTGGCTGCAGCGCTCTCATCTTCATCACGTACACGCCCTGGCCGCCCTCCCCGTTGCGCTTCTCCAGCGTGAGCTCGCCGTCGTCGTAGCGCTTCCTGTAGGCGCTTCCCGACACCACGCCCAGAAGCTTGTCGATGGAGACGATTTCCTGCATGGTGCTCGCCTCCGCGCCACCGCCATCGGAGCCCACTTGGCCACCTCGCTTCCCAAAGGTGACAGACAGGTGGGTGAGCTGCTCGGAGCGGATGGTGGCCGAGCAGGTCAGAGTTAGTTCTGCACCCTCCGGTACGGGCTGGCCGGCGAGGGAACGGGTATAGCTGATCTGGAGCGTGTCTGGGATTACTGCGGGAGGACAAAGACAGACATTTTGATCACATCTAGGAAGAAGACAAGGGAAGACAATTAGGGTAGTTTTTGTGAATTTTATAGTGGTTACATTTGAACTTTTGTATACCAGGTGATGTAAAAAAACTGTTTAATTTCAGTTTCAATATATTGATATTTACAAAACATATTGATATCGATTGATATTATTGATATTTCTGATTGAGTACAAAGCTTTGAAGAGGTCGTCACAGAAGTAAAAAGTCTTAATATTCAATTATAATAATTATTAATTATATATACAGTCGCGATCAAAAGTTTGCATACACTTGTAAAGAACATAATGTCATGGCTGTCTTGAGTTTCCAATACTTTCTACAACTCTTATTTTTTTGTGATAGTGATTGGAGCACATACTTGTTGGTCACAAAAAACATTCATGAAGTTTGGCTCTTTTATGATTTTATTATGGGTCTACTGAAAATGTGAGCAAATCTGCTGGGTCAAAAGTATACATACAGCAATGTTAATATTTGCTTACATGTCCCTTGGCAAGTTTCACTGCAATAAGGAGGTTTTGGTAGCCATCCACAAGCTTCTGGCAAGCTTCTGGTTGAATTTTTGACCACTCCTCTTGACAAAAATTGTGCAGTTCAGCTAAATTTGTTGGTTTAACGTCATTAATAAAGTATTTCTGATTCTGATTCTGATTTTCCCTCGCTTGCCGGCGTGTGTAAGAGTGCACTGATGTGTTTAGATGGAGACAGGTGTGGACAATATTGGAGACAGACACACTTGTCCCCACACTAAAAGTATACAGCGAAGAAGAAAACTATTTGATGTTTTGCAAGCAGGCGATGTGTCGTGAACGTTGTCACAATTTGTTTATAAAGTATTTACTTTGTTTACTGGGATGTTCACTCGTCCTTTATTTAACTGCAAACTGTATCAGTGTTCAAATAACATCAATACTGGCTAAAATGTTGTCATCTCATCGAATTGAACGCAGGCTGTGAAGATTGTTCATTTGATGTGTTAGTTAAGTTAAAGTTAAGTTAAAGTACCAATGATTGTCACACACACACTAGGTGTGGTGAAATTTGTCCTCTGCATTTGACCCATCCCCTTGATCACCCCCTGGGAGGTGAGGGGAGCAGTGGGCAGCAGCGTAGCCGCGCCCGGGAATCATTTTTGGTGATTTAACCCCCAATTCCATGTGAAAGGTATCACTCCAGTATTTTTTTTGTTGGACAAACTGTTGTACTAAACCACTAGGGAGTGGTTTAGTACACAATAGATCCACAATAGAAAAAGGAGAGAGTGTGGAATCCAATGAGCCAGCTTGTACCTAAGTTACGGTCAGAGCGAAAAAAGATGCGTCCTGCACTGCACTCTAGTCCTCCCCTGCACTCTAGTCCTCCACTCTCACGTTCCTCATCCACAAATCTTTCATCCTGGCTCAAATTAATGGGGTAATCGTTGCTTTCTCGGTCCGAATCGCTCTCGCTGCTGGTGTAAACATACAGCAATGTTAATATTTGCTTACATGTACCTTGGCAAGTTTCACTGCAATAAGGAGCTTTTGGTAGCCATCCACAAGCTTCTGGCAAGCTTCTGGTTGAATTTTTGACCACTCTTCTTGACAAAAATTGTGCAGTTCAGCTAAATTTGTTGGTTTAACGTCATTAATAAAGTATTTCTGATTCTGATTCTGATTTTCCCTCGCTTGCCGGCGTGTGTAAGAGTGCACTGATGTGTTTAGATGGAGACAGGTGTGGACAATATTGGAGACAGACACACTTGTCCCCACACTAAAAGTATACACCGAAGAAGAAAACTATTTGATGTTTTGCAAGCAGGCGATGTGTCGTGAACGTTGTCACAACTTGTTTATAAAGTCTTTACTTTGTTTACTGGGATGTTCACTCGTCCTTTATTTAACTGCAAACTGTATCAGTGTTCAAATAACATCAATACTGGCTAAAATGTTGTCATCTCATCGAATTGAACGCAGGCTGTGAAGATTGTTTATTTGATGTGAAAGGTATCACTCCGGGATTTTATTTGTTGGCCAAACTGTTGTACTAAAGCACTAGGGAGTGGTTTAGTACACAATAGAAAAAGGAGAGAGTGTGGAATCCAATGAGCCAGCTTGTACCAAAGTTACGGTCAGAGCAAAAAAAGATGCGTCCTGCACTGCACTCTAGTCCTCCAATCTCACGTTCCTCATCCACGAATCTTTCATCCTGGCTCAAATTAATGGGGTAATCGTCGCTTTCTCGGTCCGAATCGCTCTCGCTGCTGGTGTAAACAATGGGGAAATGTGACGGAGCCTTTCAACCTGTGACGTCACGCTACTTCCGGTACAGCAAGGCTTTTTTTATCAGTGACCTAAAGTTGCGAACTTTATCGTCAATGTTCTCTACTAAATCCTTTCAGCAAAAATATGGCAATATCGCGAAATGATCAAGTATGACACATAGAATGGATCTGCTATCCCCATTTAAATAAAATCATTTCAGTAGGCCTTTAATTCCTATATGACATATTTCTGCTCAAACTCTTAATGGATCTGTCCCGATACATCATCTACATGTACATATAAATGTACATAACTTAAAAATAACCAACAAAAAAAACTATCAAAATGTAAAAATAGAGATAAAGGCATCATGTAATGACAAAAAGCTGACAAGTTGATGTTATTAAAGAATTAAAAAATATATATATTTGTCTATAGATTTATGGATAACAATTATCTATAGTCTTTTTAATCGACATTACAAATGACATGATGGTATTACGTTCACACCCCAACACTGCTTTACCTAACAATAATAATAATTCATTATTACTTTGGCCATAATTGGCAGCCCAAATCGAAAGAATATCTTGTTTTCCTTGGTGCACTTCTAACTTGCCTTGGTGCCCTAAAATATGAGCCCTCCTTTAAGGCAACACTTGCCTTGACCTTAAAAAGTTACAATTCGAGGCCTGACATTGTAGTAACAAAATAAGCAGCATCAAATGAAAAATACAGCACAACTAAATACTATTACAAGAAAAAGATATGAAGATACTAATATCAGATATGTCTTTGTATGTAAAAATTGTTTTTGGGTTTCTAAAAAAAAATACACATGTTTTTGCCAATTATGCAAATGATACAATGATGTCACATTGTCATCACTCTGACCACACCCCTGCCACCACAAACTCTGTGGGAAACACGGCTTGTATCACGGATACAAATGTTTAAAATGTTACTGAAAACATCGCATGTACCAATAAAGGTTTTATGTTTGTCATAGTTTGACCCTGGAACAGGTTGTTTCTATGTCCATTATGTTCTATAGCAGGGGTCCCCAAACTTTTTGACTCGGGGGGCCGCATTGGGTTAAAAATATATATATATAAATATAGTCCTCACGCACTATTTGACTTCAAGAGTGCGCACTTGCCGCACGCTCGCCCGACATTGCAGCGCGAGTGCAATTATGTCATGTTATCGATGAAAAAAATTAATTTTTAGACAATATGATTTGACAGAGCGGTTAAGAGACCCACAGAGTAACACGCGGTAGAAAATAGTTTAGAAAGGACAAATTAAAAAAAAAACCTTGAGACTTCCCACGGGCTGGATTTTGGATGCTGGTAGTTTGGGGACCCCTGATATACAGTATAGTCTAAGGCAGGCCTGGGCAATTATTTTGACTCGGGGGCCAAATTTAGAGAAAAAAAAATGTGTCTGGTGGCATCTATTTTTAGGAACACTTAAAAAGCGGAATATCATTTTACATTTTCTTACTGAATGAGACACCCAGAATGTACATGAAAATAAAGAATGTGGGATTTACAATATTAACTATGAACGGTAAAACACTGAATATTGACAACATATGAACGTCACACCCCCTTTTGATCGACATATTTTACAACCAAGCGAAACGCAACAAAAATGCAACAAACACAGCGAAATATGAACGTGAAGGGTAAAAAAAACCCACCTACAATCTGATATATCACTAAGCTTTAGAACTTTGTTGTAAAAATATCCTTCCGCGTCTGTCCCCGACACCCGCATTTCAGGCTCTGGAAACACTCTGTGGAAACGCTCCCCACCCACACTGCTTGGTGCCTCGTCTGAGCTGCTGTGACTTAGATTACCATAGTAACTAATTAGATGACCATAGTAACTAGTATATAAGTTAAAAAGTTAAAGTTTAAGTGCCAATAATTGTCACACACACACTGGGTGCGGTGAAATTATCCTCTGCATTTGACCCATCCCCAAAGGGGAGCAGTGAGCAGCAGCGGTGGCGACACCCGGGAATCATTCGGTGATTTAAGCAGGGAGGTAATGGGTCCCATTTTTATAGTCTTTGGTATGACTCGGCCAGGGTTTGAACTCACGACCTACCAATCTCAGGGCGGACACTCTAACCACAAGGCAATAGTTTAGAGACCTCTGATCTAAACTTCACCGCTGCCGGGTATTTTTTTCTATACTTTTATTGTCATATTTTCAGAATGTGTTTGTTCTATTTTTGGCCAAAGCAAAACAAAGAAAACAATCTGAAGTTGTTTCAGCTTATTTTTTAGTTTCAATGCCATGGTTTTAATAGTCTGGCCCGCATGTGCACAGATTTCCCTCCATGCGGCCCCTATATTTATATTTATATTTCAATATTCATTTATTTATTTACAGACAGACATAATTTTGTATTTCATTATTGTTTCTTTTCTAATATCAGCTCAGTTAATATACTGTAAGCTCCAATGAGTTGGACACCCCCGATGTACAGTATTACAGCAAAAAGAGGGGAGCATAACATAGAGAGTAGATCCAGCAGAAAATAGACATTATAAACAAAGAGAGGTAGCTAACATAGAAGCGTCGGACAAAAAAAAAAAAAAAAAAAGTGAGACTTCTCGCTGGCCGGATTTTGGGGACCCCTGTTCTATAGGATAAATGGTTTCAAAATGTAAACAAAGCTGTTCATTAATTAACAGTTTATCGTGACATGATCTTGGGCGTGTCATTCATCTTTGTTAGAAAAAAAATCCAAGATTTTAGAGTCTTGAAAGCTGATGGTGAATTAACTATATGAATTAACCCAACTCCAATGACTACCTCTCCCCACTTAACACCTCACCCTCAGCTTGATGAACCCCCCCTCCCCCAATCACCTGAGACCCCCCCAGTGTGTCTGTCTGCAGAACAGGTGAATGCACAGCTAAATAAGCTACAAACAGGCAAGGCCGCGGGTCCTGACGGTGTGAGCCCCAGAGTACTCAAAGCCTGCGCCCCACAGCTGTGTGGTGTGCTCCAGCACATTTTCAACATGAGCCTTAGGCTGCAGAAAGTCCCCACACTGTGGAAAACCTCATGCGTGGTCCCCATCCCCAAGTGCACGCGACCCAGCACGTCGAAGGACTACAGGCCGGTGGCTCTAACCTCCCATATCATGAAGACCATGGAGAGGTTGGTCCTGGAACAACTCCACCCTATAGTCAAGCCCCACCTGGACCCACTCCAATTCGCCTACCAGCCCCGACTGGGAGTGGAGGACGCAGTCATCTACCTGCTGAACCGAGCCCACACCCACCTAGACAAGCCTGCGAGCAGTGTGAGGGTCATGTTTTTTTACTTCTCCAGTGCTTTCAATACCATACGGCCTGGGCTACTGGGTGTGAAGTTGGAGATGATGCAGGTGGAGGCCCCCTTGGTGTCCTGGGTTGTTGATTACCTGACTGACAGACCACAGTACGTGCGACTGCAGGACTGTGTCTCTGACAGGCTGGTCAGCAACACCGGGGCCCCGCAGGGCACAGTCCTCTCCCCCTTCCTCTTCACCATCTACACCACCGATTTCCACTATCACTCAGAGTCCTGCCACCTTCAGAAGTTTTCTGATGACTCTGCGATAGTGGGGTGTTTTGAGGAAAGTGATGATGAGGAATACAGGGCACTGGTGGAGGACTTTGTCACATGGTGTGGAAAGAACCACCTCCAGCTTAATGTGATGAAGACCAAGGAGTTGGTTGTGGACCTGGGAAGGAGGAGGAGTACTCCGGCGACCCCTGTTTCCATCAGGGGGGTCGATGTGGCCATGGTTGAGGATTATAAATACCTGGGAGTACACATCGACATCAAGCTGAATGGGTCAAAACACGCTGAGGTACTCTACAAGAAGGGACACTCTACTTCCTCAGGAGGCTAGGATCCTTCAACGTCTGTACAAAGATGTTGAAGATGTTCTACGAGTCGGTGGTGGCGGACGCCTTCTTGTACGCCGTGGCCTGCTGGGGCAGAGGGCTGAGAGCGAGGGACGCAAACAGACTGGGCAAGTTGGTAGAGAACTAGACTCTCTGGCGGTGGTGTCAGAGAGGAGAAGTCTAGCAAAACTCCTAGCCATTAGGGACAACACCTCCCACCCACTACACTCGGACCTTGCGGAGAGAATGAGCACGTTCAGTGGAAGGCTCAGACTCCCAAAATGCAACACGGAACGACACAAAAGGTCCTTCATACCAACAGCCATCAGACTGTGTAATGCATATGTTCCTTCTTGACTGCACTTAAATGTAGAGTATATGTAGAATATATTTATATTATTTATATATTATATATATAATGTTTTACATATATTATATTATTTATTATTATTCTTGTCTATTGTGAGCGAACTGTGGTGCTGAATTTCCCCCAGGGATCAATAAAGTACTTTCTATTCTATTCTATTCAGTACACATGGGTAATGTTGTAATCAAAGTGGAATGTACCATTGAAGTATTGAGAGCCCACAAATAACACACAGTGTTGGTGTGATGCAGTCAGTGAAAATTGTCACCTAACAGGTTGCTATCAACATCTTCTTAGCACAATTTGGACTTCCCGCTTTAAAGGCCTACTGAAAGCCACTACTACCAACCACGCAGTCTGATAGTTTATATATCAATGATGAAATCTTAACATTGCAACACATGCCAATACGGCCGGGTTAACTTATAAAGTGCAATTTTAAAATTCCCGCCACACTTCCGCTTGAAAAACTCCTTTGGATATGATTTATGCGCGTGACGTCACAAAAGCAACGGATGTGGTTGGACCCCATCGGACCCGATAGAAAAGCCTCTTGTTTTCTTCGACAAAATTCCACAGTATTCTGGACATCTGTGTTGGTGAATCTTTTGCAATTTGTTTAATGAACAATGGAGACTGCAAAGAAGAACGTTGTAGGTGGGATCGATCGGTGTCTTAGCGGCTAAGTACAATACTGTAATATCTGTGATATTTGCATTAGTGTACTGTGTCTTTAAGGGTTTGGGGAACGAGCATGCGCGAGTGAGTTGGCGGAGAACTTGAGTGTGTGTGAGCATGAGTTTTGGCTAACAGCAGCTCGTGTATGTGTGTGCGTTACTTTTTGAACTACAACCAGTTACCGCTTGTTAATAAAGCGATTGAGCAGCGCATCCTCGTCTGTGTGACTCCTTCTCCACTGCGGGGCATTACAATACTTACAGCAACACAACAAGGACTACTTACCCTGGCGCCTAGCCGATGCTTGCCGCCAAACCCACGGATGAAGTCCTTCGTCGCGCCGTTGATCGCTGGAATGCAGGTGAGCACGGCTGTTGATGGGAAGATGAGGGCTGGCTGGCGTAGGTGGAGCGCTAATGTTTTATCATAGTTCTGTGAGGTCCGGTTGCTAAGTTGCTAAATTAGCCTTAGCGTCGTTAGCAACAGCATAGTTAAGCCTTACCAGGCTGAGAATTTTTAACCGTGTAGTTACATGTACATGGTTTAATAGTATTGTTGGTCTTCTGTCTATCCTTCCAGTCAGGGGTTTATTTATTTTGTTTCTATCTTCATTTGAGAACGATGCTAGCACGTTAGCTCAGTAGCTAAGTGTGTCACCGATGTATTGTCTTGGAGATAAAAGTCACTTTAAATGTCCATTTCGCGTGCTCGACTCTCATTTTCAAGAGGATATAGTATCCGAGGTGGTTTGAAATACAAATCCGTGATCCACAATAGAAAAAGGAGAGTGTGGAATCCAATGAGCCAGCTTGTCTAAGTTACGGTCAGAGCGAAAAAAGATACGTCCATCACTGCCTCTCAAGTCCTTCACTGTAACGTTCCTCATCTACGAATCTTTCATCCTCGCTCAAATTAATGGGGTAATCGTCACTTTCTCGGTCCGAATCTCTCGCTCCATTGTAAACAACGGGGAATTGTGAGGAATCCTAGCTCCTGTGACGTCACGCTACTTCCGGTACAGGCAAGGCTTTTTTTTTTATCAGCGAGCAAAAGTTGCGAACTTTATCGTCGATTTTCTCTACTAAATCCTTTCAGCAAAAATATGGCAATATCGCGAAATTATCAAGTATGCCACATAGAATGGATCTGCTATTCCCGTTTAAATAAAAAAAAATCATTTCAGTAGGCCTTTAAACTTTGACTGACGGTCACACAGTGTGTACAGCTAATCTGTAATGGATCAATACAGGAGCTGCATCCAAACACTGAACAACACATTTATTATTGTGCTCAAAGTTTGGCAGATATTTGTAAGCGTTTTGAAAACAAATGATAAATGTATGCATTATCCTGAAATCTCACGTTCTATATTGTGTTTTGGAAAAAGGTTGTCATAAACGTTATTTAATTAATTAAAATAATTATACAAAAGAAAACATATTTTTATTCATATGTCAATGTATTCAGTTATAAACATTCATTCACTTTCTTCTTACCTTCATGGATCTAAACTTTACCGCTGCCGATAGTTTTGTCGATATTTGTATTTAATAAGTTGTAGGTGTATTTATTTTAGTATAAAAGTGTAAAAAAGTGTTTTGCTTCGGTTGTGAAATGATGATAATGGTGTGCCAGGGCATACATACATTATTAATTTAAGGCTTAAATCTCTAGAGTCTACATCAACTTCACATCTATCCGTCAATTTGAAGTTGTTTTTTTGTTGTTGTTTTTTGTTTGTTTGTTTTCTGCCCTTTTTGTCAAAGAAAACTTTTTTTTTTTTTTTTTATGGCAAACACAAAATATGCAAAATCTTCCACCAAAAATATTTTTCAAAGTGGGATATTTGATGTGAAGTAATCAGAGCCTTGGATAGGTCCGTAATTCATAAAAACATTGATTTAGATTCAATATTATGTTTTGAGCAATGACAGTTTTAAAGAAAAAAAACAGCTTTGTTTTATTAGTCAACATTGCAACTTTTTCTAAATTACATTTCACCTGTAAGCTTTTTTATTCCACTTTAGTTGTTTTTGTTTATTTTAATAGTATTTTTAGAATGTGTCATGGGCCTTTAAAACATCAGCTGCGGGCCGCAAATGGCTTCCGGGCCACACTTTTGACACCCCTGCTATAGATAATAAAAAATGTAATCTAATAAGTCTATCAATAAAAATCCGAGCCTGACAACGCATGCGCGTTTATCATAACGCAGTCAGCATCTTTGCTTCAGTAAACAATGACGGTGATGATGTCAGTGATGCGAGCGACACTCGCTAACTTGTCAGCCACTTCTCCAATAGACTCCTTTTGAACACTCCTCGCACATTAAAACTTCAAAAGGCACATATTCGCCCCGTTTGTTGACCTGCAAAGTATGTTTTTGGGGTGGAGGAGTCTGGTCGGGTGCTTTTTAGCTTGAAGCTAACAACTAGCCTGACTCCATCCTCGACGATGTCGATGCAGCAGGAGATAAAAGTGAAGTTTCCATGGACTCACAAAGACTAAAACAAGTCATTTACTGGAGACATGGCACAGGATGAAGTTAAAAAGGTTGACTTTACACTCACCAAAGTGTTTACCATGAAGTCCTTCTTTAGACAGCCCCTCACGGTAAAGTAAAGTAAATACTGCAAACTGAGGCAGTATTTGTAATTGATAAAACTTTCGGCGAATCAAAATTTACGGCCAATAAGAACGCAATAAACGGGGACGGAATTTGATCCAGAAAATACAAACAAAACAAAACACCGGCGAAAAGCGATAATCGATCAAATAAAAAAAAAAAACAAGCAAACCGGGCAGTAAAAATGTTAAATACATTTGCTCCGTGGAATTTTGCTTCTGGAATTGCGCGCCCTTTCTGATTTCAATGCGTCAAAAGACAGAAAAAGTGCGTTAACGGCAACAATGATGTCAGCTTCCCAAAAACTGCTGTAAATACATTGCAAATAATTATTTTTACACTTTTTAACAATAAGATGTTTTACAACTAATTCAGCCTGAAATATTACATATCAAATAGTTTACCTCTTCAAAGGCGGTACATTTTCATCACCAAAAAATTATTTCTATATACAGACGACGTCCCTCGCCACGAAACCAGTTGTAAGCCACAGCAAAGTTTGCGGCTTCACTCTTTTGTGGATTATGTTTGGTTTTTATTTTGTAAGTATTTTTTAAGTATTTGGGCCTACATTTTCAATCATAAAAATGGCTAAATGAGCTAAAAATATAAATATTTCCTTAGAACAGTAGTATAAACCATATTTAAAAGGTAACCAACAAGCGTTTATGCACCAGCTATGAAAATATTCCATTTATAATGAATAATTCCTACTTTGTGAAAATGTCTTTACCACGTCCGGGCCTGGAACTAACTAACAGCAATAAACAAGGCTTTATTGTAGATCACATAAAAAATGAAAAATACATACCCAGGAAAAAAATGTCAGCTTCCTAAAATTTGTATTGTTTTTTTCTACCATTTTAACAACTCAGTCTTTTAAAACTAGTTTTGCATAAATATGCATATCAGATATTATTTATTTATATTTATGGTGGTTTAGTAGGCCTTTTAGGGCCAGAATATGTTGTATAAATATTTGTCTTTAAATATGGAAAATATATACAGGTAAGTAGGGGCGGTATAGCTCGGTTGGTAGAGTGGCCGTTGAGGGTTCCAGGTTCGATTCCTGCTTACGTCATCCTAGTCACTGCCGTTGTTTCTTTGGGCAAGACACTTTACCCACCTGCTCCCAGTGCCACCCACACTGGTTTAAATGTAACTTAGATTATTGAGTTTCACTATGTAAAGCGCTTTGAGTCACTAGAGAAAAGCGCTATATAAATATAATTCACTTCACTAAATATGAAGTTTTTCTAATTTACATGTGCCATGGCCAATAATGCAAATGAGACGATAACGTGATATCACATCCTCCCTCTAACACAAATAGATTGCTGTCCAGTGGGAAAGTCTGCTGTGTAATGCTAATTTAAAGGTACAGCGACGACAATTGTTGAAATTATTTGTCCTATATTTATTTTAAACGGCCAAAATGACTTAAAACAATATACTGATTGGCACAAAAAGTATTTCCAGGGTTGGTACACCTTTTCCATGGCCAAATTCAAGCACTTTTTAAGGACTTTCAAGATCAATTTTCCAGTTTTTCCATTACCCTTCAAAGGCGAAAACCAGTGTGAATCAATCCATAGCCTTGTTGTTTGAAGTCACCAAATGCTGTCTGTAGGAAAAACACGGAAAATCTGCTAAAACCTAAGCCTAACATTGAACCAGCAGTTGTCATTAACTGAATGGGGAAAAGAAAATGAAGCATTGTTTCTGTAGACTATTCAATGTCATTGGTGTTTGCAAACGTGTCTCCATTTTTGTTGTTTTTCAAATTTCTTGTTCTTTTTCTTACTTACAGCACTCAATGACATCGAACAGCACGGATTGATTCACACCGTATTTGTGCTTGTAAACTGCATAAAGTGATATGAATACACGCACCATCAAAATGTCAATTTCACTCATTTATTAACAAAACTGTTCCACATTAATATACGGATAATAAATTAAAGGAAAATATTTACTTTGTTTCACTACACCTCAGTCACCTTTCATTCAGCATATCTAGCCTTATAACTGTGGCTATGATAACAAATCGATTTTTAGTCGAGGGAAGTTCTTAACCACTTCTAGATTCACTCGACGTCCATTGCACCGGTCGCCCTGGGGCAGTTAATAACTGTCCGTAATTAACATGTAATCTAGCGCTGATCTCACAGTTTAGGTCTAGCATGTAGCAAAAGGTTAGAAAACAAAACTTTAGCTAAAGTTAGTTAACTTGTAAGGCAAGTAATCTCAGGCTACACGTGCCACGTTTTATCCAAAGTTTGTATTTGTCATTTTCCATCCAATGTTCATTAAAACGACAACATCCCGGCATGATGGAGCGATGCACCACTGTCCTCTTGGGGGCGACACAGATATATACGGCTCTGGCATGACAACAACCTAATTAATGTAAGGGCTCGTGCAAAGCCAACTGATCAAGCGTGTAGCTTTAATTTTTAAGGAAACGTATTTTGGTTTTTTCCATTTTATAAATAGCCTATTGTGTCAGACTGCCGAGAAATATGATGAACATTTCCAAGCATTTACAAACACTTTACCCAAAATTCAAGCATTTTTCAAACCTTGAAAACACAGCATTAAAATCCAAGCCTTTTCAAGGTTTTTAAGCACTCGTACGAACCCTGGATTTCTTAAGAGTTTATACCTTTCAGACAAAAGTGAGCGTTATAATTTTTGTACATGTTTGATACAGCTGTTGTATTGGACTTTAGAGTGCCTAATGAAATGTCCAATGAGTCTCACCTTTAACGACGACAGATGCACCGTAGGTACCCAAGTATTTACTGTCGGTGTTGGGCGTCGTGCACTCATACGCCCCCTGGTCGTCTGTGCGGAGCTTCTGGACCACCAGTCGTACCTTGTCCCCCGAGTCACGGTCCACCCTCACCTCTCCATTTGCCACCCGGGATTGAAAGGGCTTGTAGGGGAAGCTTTCGTCTGCGGTGGACACCACTCCCATCTGCCTGTCGCCAGAGTCGTCCCTGGTCAAATACCACTCAAAGTTTTGCGTGCGTGGGCCTTCGTAGCCGGAGACGTTGCAGGGCAGGGAGAGGGAGAAGCCGGCCACGCGGTACAAGGGTCCCTTGGGGACGGTTACTTCGCGGCAGGCGGCGGGCTGAAGCACTGTGGACAGAAAATAATGCAAGTGTGAAAACTATGCAATTGTTAAAATTTCATTTCCTGTGTGTTGAGTGGTGCCTCGCAGCAGAGTTAGCACTCTGTGTGATCAATAAAGGAGGGAGGATCAATACATTATAGCTGAGGGGGAAATACGGCATGACAGTTTGGACAGCTATCACTTTCAATATTTGACCACTCCATAACAATTCATGAAATATTCATTCTTGTTTGCAATACTTTTAAAATGCAATCATATTTATACGCAGTATGTTGTGTTGCCACTTGCCAGTTGCTTTACGGATTAGACCACATGGTTCAAACTCAAGGCCTCCTGTGGCCAGATTTGGTCTGCCACATCATTTAACGCGGCCCGCGAAAGCCCTGAAATAATGTGCCAAAGCATTTATCGTTTACTAAATGTAATATTTTCATTGTGACAGACAGAAATACATGTATTGCATGCTATTGAGTATATTTTAAACTGTATTATCTTATAAGGTTGGTTAGTGAAAAAAAACAAAAGTTATGGCAAATTCCATGGTACCTCATGGACCTGTGACTGTTAATGGAAATGAAATTGATGAAGTTAATGAATATATCTATCTGGGGCAGAGATTTAGCCTGAAAGAAAAGAGTCAAGAACAGGAGATAGGGAGGAGAATCAGATTGGGCTGGTGCCAATATGGAAAACTGAGCAACATCATGAGAGGAGAAATACCGTTAAGCCTAAAAAGAAAGGTCTTTAATCAATGCGTGTTACCAACCATGACATATGGAGCTGAAACCTGGGCATTGTCAAATAAAATGGAAAAGAAAATAGCAGCAGCACAACACAACATGGAAAGAAATATGCTCGGAATCACATATAAAGACAGAAAAACAAATGAATGGGTGAGAAAACAAACGCAAGTCCAAGACATTATGAGAACTATCAAATTCAGTAAGTGGAAGTGGGCTGGACATATCAGTAGAACAGATAATAGATGGACTTCCCTAATGACATCATGGAGACCCATGGATGGGAGCAGAAATAGAGGAAGACCAAGAGTGAGATGGCGAGATGAGATAGACAAATATTGGGGAACAGTGCAGTGGCAGGGAGCAGCTAGAGATCGTTCACTATGGCAGAAACATGCTGAGGCTTTCGTCCAGCAGTGGACTGACAATGGCTGATGATGATGATGATGATGATGATGATCTTATAAGGCAACAAATATAATACCATCATTAATTTCAAACTTTTTAAAATTAAAACCAAATAAATATCTGCTCGAGTTATACCAAAGCAAGTTATTCATCAAATTGTACACTTTAGAAATAGATTTTACAGTAAAAAAAAAACGGCAGCTCAGTTGCCAGGATTTTACAGTAAAAAAACCCAACTATAGCATTGCTTTTCCATTTACAGTAATATGCTGTAAAAACCATCGTCAATTTTACTGTGAAGTTGGGACGACTCAGATGGCAGGTTTTTTTTTTTTTCCTGAAAAATAGATTTTATTTTACAGTGTATGTAATACAAATATAATAATCAGATGCTCAGCAATTAATTAATTTGCTTTGTACCTCATTTACATCGTTTTGTCGAGTTCCTAATAACGCTTTGAAGTCCGGTTCCACTTCAAGCAAAGCTGTACTGCTCCGCTGACGACTTATTGTCGTGCTCATGGTTGCTCGGGAGCGAAGTGAAGCCGTTGGTGTTTTCGGCGGAAAGCGGCGCTCTTCTAGTTTTCCCAGGAGAGTTCCCATTTTTTGAAACGCAATTGTTGATGCTCCTCTTAAGACACACGTAACAAAGATGTTTGTGAAATCCCTCGACACTGTTTGGTGCTAGATTAACCACACCATTAGTGCCTCATGAAAATTATGTCGCTACTGGTCGTAGAAAAATAAAAATAGCGCTTTGTCCAACTGTTTACTGATGTATACTATCCATCTTTAAATAACTTTTACTGCAAATGAAGATCAGCTCCAAATATCTCTAATCGGCCTCCTTGACTACTAAAAATCGGTATCTGCCCTGAAAAAACACGTATAGGTCGGTCTCTACCTATGACTATCTGTTGGCTTCCTGATGGACTTGACTCCCACATTGTCTATTAATGTAACAATTCAATAATTATACCCACTCGACATCAATTGCAGCCGATCCCTTCTCAAGGTTTCTTCTTTTTCCCCAGTCTTTAGTTTTTTTGTGCCTGGATGTTGTGAGTTTGTGAAGCCTTTTGAGACACTTGTGATTGATTGATTGATTGACTTCATAGCAGCAAATAAATATGTGGTACTTCATAAAAAAATTTAAATAACTTATCATGCAATTGTTTGGTTTTTACTAGAGATGTCCGATAATATCGGTCTGCCGATATTATCGGCCGATAAATGCGTTAAAATGTAATATCGGAAATTATCGTTATCGTTTTTTTTAAATTATCAGTATCGTTTTTTTTTGTTTTTTTAATTAAATCCACATAAAAAACACAAGATACACTTACAATTAGTGCACCAACCCAAAAAACCTCCCTCCCCCATTTACACTCATTCACACAAAAGGGTTGTTTCTTTCTGTTATTAATATTCTGGTTCCTACATTATATATCAATATATATCAATACAGTCTGCAAGGGATACAGTCCGTAAGCACACATGATTGTGCGTGCTGCTGGTCCACTAATAATACTAACCTTTAACAGTAGGGATGTCCGATAATGGCTTTTTGCCGATATCCAATATGCCGATATTGTCCAACTCTTTAATTACCGATACCGATATCAACCGATACCGATATCAACCGATATATACAGTCGTGGAATTAACACATTATTATGCCTAATTTGGACAACCAGGTATGATGAAGATAAGGTACTTTTTAAAAAAATTAATAAAATAAAATAAGATAAATAAATTAAAAACATTTTCTTGAGTAAAAAAGAAAGTAAAACAATATAAAAAAAGTTACATAGAAACTAGTAATTAATGAAAATGTGTAAAATTAACTGTTAAAGGTTAGTATTATTAGTGGACCAGCAGCACGCACAATCATGTGTGCTTACGGACTGTATCCCTTGCAGACTGTATTGATATATATTGATATATAATGTAGGAACCAGAATATTAATAACAGAAAGAAACAACCCTTTTGTGTGAATGAGTGTAAATGGGGGAGGGAGGTTTTTTGGGTTGGTGCACTAATTGTAAGTGTATCTTGTGTTTTTTATGTGGATTTAATTAAAAAAAAACAAAAAAACGATACTGATAAAAAAAACAACGATACCGATAATTTCCGATATTACATTTTAACGCATATCCATATCCAGACCGATATTATCGGACATCTCTATTTAACAGTTAATTTTACACATTTTCATTAATTACTAGTTTCTATGTAACTGTTTTTATATTGTTTTACTTTCTTTTTTATTCAAGAAAATGTTTTTAATTTATTTATCTTATTTTATTTGATTCATTTAAAAAAAAAAAACCTTATCTTCACCATACCTGGTTGTCCAAATTAGGCATAATAATGTGTTAATTCCACGACTGTATACTGTATATCGGTTGATATCGGTATCGGTAATTAAAGAGTTGGACAATATCGGCATATCGGATATCGGCAAAAAGCCATTATCGGACATCCCTAGTTTTTACTGATGTCCCAAAAGTAATGTGTCCTTAGAGCTTGTCTCTGAGAAAAATGTATCATCTCCCTAATTTGTTTGTGCCACTTTTGAGAGAAAAGACGCTCAAACGCCTGATTTTAAAGCCGAGTTCTTTCAAGACGTCAGTGGTAATTTTGACAGCAGTTTTTAATTTAGTTTTAGTTAGTCTTTTGACGAAAATATACTCAGGTTTTAATCAAATGTTAGGCATCTATATTGATATTAGTTTAGTCAAGTTTAAGTCACACCTTAGTCTGCTAAAATTACAGTTAATTTAGTCAACTAAAATATAAAGTGAAAGAGATAAGGCCTTTTATAAATGGTTGATTTATATAGGCTAGTAAGGTAAAGTTTTGTACCTGACAAGTTTCGGCTATCTTGCTTCTGCGGAAGGCTGCAGAAGCAAGATAGCCGGAACTTGTCAGGTACAAAACTTTACCTTACTAGCCTATATAAATCAATCATTTATAAATACACATTAGTAGGCTAAATTAACCTCTTCAACAGAGATAAGGCCTCTTTGAAGTTTCTTTGAAAGCACCTTTATTTAGACCAGTGGTGTCCAAACCACGGCCCACGGGCTAAGTGTGGCCCGCCGGCGCCTTCAGTTTGGCACGCCAGACGTCATGAGTTCATTAATAATGAATCTGGCCGGCGCCTTCAGTTTTGCACGCCAGACGTCATGAGTTTATTAATAATGAATCTGGCCGACGCCTTCAGTTTGGCACGCCAGACGTCATGAATTTATTAATAATGACTCTGGCCCGCCGGCTGTTGCCAAAGTAATTTTAAATATCTAGCAATTTGTTTGCTGCAAAGTTTTTGCCATCTTGTGGACAACGAGAGTACATAAGGTCAATACCAATGAATTGTGTTTTGAAGTTCACAAAGCGCAGCATTTCCCTGTATAACATAATCCAAACAACCTTCCCTACTCATGCGCAAAAAAACAAAAAAAGACAACACAGAACCAACCTCCTGCTTCACACATTACACAACTTGCACACTGAAATTTGTGGATATTATAGAAACGTCCAAACACCATACAAAATTACAAATTGCACCCATTTAAATCCATTACAATGCATGATGGGGGAAATGAAAAACACTCCCTACACCATTCCATGTTTGTCAGTTTATTTGCTTGATATTTCTGATTGATTACAAAACTTTGAGGTCATCACGGTAGGAGTCAAACTTTCACACACTCTTAATATACAATTATATTATTCAATAATGATTTGTTATACATGTATGATATGTACACATATATATGGTTAGGATTAGAGATGTCCGATAATATCGGCCGATAAATGCTTTAAAATGTAATATCGGAAATTATCGGTATCGGTTTAAAAAAGTACAATTTATGACTTTTTAGAACGCCGCTGTGTACACGGACGTAGGGAGAAGTACAGTGCGCCAATAAACCTTAAAAGCACTGCCTTTGCGTGCCGGCCCAGTCACATAATATCTACGGCTTTTCACACTGAGGGTAGCCGTATAAACAACTTTAACACTGTTACAAATATGCGCCACACTGTGAACCCACACCAAAGAAGAATGACAAACACATTTCGGGAGAACATCTGCACCGTAACAACATAAACACAACAGAACAAATACCCAGAACCCCTTGCAGCACTTACTCTTCCGGGACGCTACAATATACACCCCCCGCTACCCCCTACCCCAAAAACCCTGCCCCCCTCAACCTCCTCATGCTCTCTTAGGGAGAGCATGTCCCAAATTCCAAGCTGCTGTTTTGAGGCATGTTAAAAAAAATAATGCACTTTGTGACTTTAATAATAAATATGGCAGTGCCATGTTGGCATTTTTTTTCCATAACATGAGTTGATTTATTTTGGAAAACCTTGTTACATTGTTTAATGCATCCAGCGGGGCATCACAACAAAATTAGGCATAATAATGTGTTGATTCCACGACTGTATATATCGTATCGGTATCGGTTGGACAATATCGGAATATTGGATATCGGCAAAAAAGCAATTATCGAACATCTCTAGTTAGGATATATATTATGTTACTTTACATGCAGTCGGCTTTCGGCCGAATTATTTTATCCAAATGTGTCCTCTAAGTCAAAAAGTTTGGACACCCCTGATTTAGACCATCTGCAACTAATTTATTCAACACAAAAGTGGCATGAACTTAAGGTCAGGAATGATGCAGTTAGGGTAGTAACTTTTGCTTCACAGGTCAATGCCAAAAGATATCTTAACTTTTCCCTATTTATGCATGCTACGGCTCTGGCAAAGCAAGTGTGCATGTGTGTTGTGAAACGGATTAAGTTACGATGCATGCATTTATCATAATTTGTTTATGAGTGCAGGAGAACCGGAAGCAGGAAATACACATCCATCCATCTTCTACCGCTTGTGCCTCTTGGGTTCGCGGGGGGCAGGAACCTTTCATTTGTTAATAAATGTCCGCCTCCAATAAATAAAAAAATAGGAAACACTGCACCCACTTCCTCTTTTTGCCGCGCGTGTGACATAATTGCATTGGACCACATTAAATATTGTCATGTCTTCAGATTTACCATTAAATAAACGATTCCTTGAGGCAGTAACAATTACTTGAGCGTTCATTGTAAAGAAGTAAATACACTATATTGCCAAAAGTATTTCGCCACCCATTAAATGATCAGAATCAGGTGTCCTAATCACTTGGGATGGAGACTGTTTCTACAAACATTTGTGAAAGAATGGGCCGCTCTCAGGGATTTCCAGCGTGGAACTGTCATAGGAAGCCACCTGTGCAACAAATCCAGTCGTGAAATTTCCTCGCTTTTAAATATTCCAAAGTCAACTGTCGGCTTCATAATAAGAAAATGGAAGAGTTTGGGAACAACAGCAACTCAGCCACCAAGTGGTAGGCCACGTAAACTGACAGAGATGGGTCAGCGGATGCTGAAGCGCATAGTGCAAAGACTTTCTGCACAGTCAGTTGCTACAGAGCTCCAAACTTCATGTGACCTTCCAGTTAGCCCACGTACAGTACGCAGAGAGCTTCATGGAATGGGTTTCCATGGCTGAGCAGCTGCATCTAATCCATATATCACCAAGTCCAATGCAAAGCGTGGGATGCAGTGGTGTAAAGCACTGGACTCTAGAGGAGTGGAGACACGTTCTCTGGAGTGATGAATCACGCTTTTCCATCTGGCAATCTGAAGGACGAGTCTGGGTTTGGAGGTTGCCAGGAGAACGCTACATTTCGGACTGCATTGTGCCAAGTGTGAGATTTGGTGGAGGAGGAATTATGGTGTGGGGTTGTTTTTCAGGAGTTGGGCTTGGCCCCTTAGTTCCAGTGAAAGGAACTTTGAATACTCCAGGATCCCAAAACATTTTGGACAATTCCGTGCTCAAACCTTGTGGGAACAGTTTGGAGCGGGCCCCTTCCTCTTCCAACATGACTGTGCACCAGTGCACAAAGCAAGGTCCATAAAGACATGGATGACAGAGTCTGGTGTGGATGAACGCGTGTGGATGAACTTGACTGGCTTGCACAGAGTCCTGACCTGAAACCGATAGAACACCTTTGGGATGAATTAGAACGTAGGCTGAGAGCCAGGCCTCCTCGACCAACATCAGTGTGTGACCTCACCAATGTGCTTTTGGAAAAATGGTTAAAAATTCCTATAAACACACTCTGCAACCTTGTGGACAGCCTTACCAGAAGAGTTGAAGCTGTAATAGCTGCAAAAGGTGGACCGAACTCATATTGAACCCTATGGGTTAGGAATTGGATGGCACTTCAAGGCAGGTGGCCAAATACTTTTGGCAATATAGTGTATGTTAGAATTAGCTTTAACTTACAATTGTGTAGATGTCACGATAACTCGCCGGCTGATGACATTCTAGCATCAAAAATGAAATGTGTCCTCTTCACTTTGTCCCAGGTGTATCAATCAATCAATCAATGTTTATTTATATAGCCCTAAATCACCAGTGTCTCAAAGGGCTGCACAAGCCACAACGACATCCTCGGTACAGAGCCCACATACGGGCAAGGAAAAACTCACCCCAGTGGGACGTCGATGTGAATGACTATGAGAAACCTTGGAGAGGACCGCATATGTGGGTAACCCCCCCCCCCCCCCCCCCCCCCCCCCCCTCTAGGGGAGACCGAAAGCAATGGATGTCGAGTGGGTCTGACATAATATTGTGAAAGTCCAGTCCACAGTGGATCCAACACATCAGCGAGAGTCCAGTCCATAGTAGGGCCAGCAGGAAACCATCCCGAAGGGAGACGGGTCAGCAGCGCAGAGATGTCCCCAACCGATGCACAGGCTAGTGGTCCACCCGGGGTCCCGACTCTGGACAGCCAGGACTTCATCCATGGCCACCGGACCTGTGCAACTCCCCCTCCACAAGGGAGAGGGGAGCAGAGGAGAGAAGAAAAGAAACGGCAGATCAACTGGTCTAAAAAGGGGGTCTATTTAAAGGCTAGAGTATACAAATGAGTTTTAAGATGGGACTTAAATGCTTCTACTGAGGTAGCATCTCTAACTGTTACCGGGAGGGCATTCCAGAGTACTGGAGCCCGAATAGAAAACGCTCTATAGCCCGCAGACTTTTTTTGGGCTCTGGGAATCACTAATAGGCCGGAGTTCTTTGAACGCAGATTTCTTGCCGGGACATATGGTACAATACAATCGGCAAGATAGGATGGAGCTAGACCAGGGGTCACCAACCTTTTTGAAACCAAGAGCTACTTCTTGGGTACTGATTAATGCGAAGGGCTACCAGTTTGATACACACTTAAATAAATTGCCAGAAATAGCCAATTTGCTCAATTTACCTTTAACTCTATGTTATTATTAATAATTAATGATATTTACACTTAATTGAACGGTTTAAAATAGGAGAAAACACGAAAAAAATGAAAATTAAATTTTAAAACAGTTTATCTTCAATTTTGACTCTTTAAAATTCAAAATTAAACCGAAAAAAAGAGAAAAACTTAAAAAAAGAATTAGTAATTTTTCCTGATTAAGATTAATTTTAGAATTTTGATGAAATGTTTTAAATAGGTTAAAATCCAATCTACACTTTGTTAGAATATATAACAAACAATATATAACAAACAAAGCTATATTTCTAACAAAGACAAATCATTATTTCTTCTAGATTTTCCAGAACAAAAATTTTAAAAGAAAATCAAAAGACTTTGAAATAAGATTTAAATTTGATTCTACAGATTTTCTAGATTTGCCAGAATAATTTTTTTGAATTTTAATCATAATAAGTTTGAAGAAATATTTCACAAACATTCTTCGTCGAAAAAACAGAAGCTAAAATGAAGAATTAAATTAAAATGTATTTATTATTCTTTACAATAAAAAAAAATGTTTTCCTTGAACATTGATTTAAATTGTCAGGAAAGAAGACGAAGGAATTTAAAATGTAAAAAGGTATATGTGTTTAAAAATCCTAAAATCATTTTTAAGGTTGTATTTTTTCTCTAAAATTGTCTTTCTGAAAGTTATGAGGAGCAAAGTAAAAAAATTAATGAATTTATTTAAACAAGTGAAGACCAAGTCTTTAAAATATTTTCTTGGATTTTGAAATTCTATTTGAGTTTTGTCTCTCTTAGAATTAAAAATGTCGGGCAAAGCGAGACCAGCTTGCTAGTAAATAAATACAATTTAAAAAATAGAGGCAGCTCACTGGTTAGTGCTGCTATTTCAGCTATTTTTAGAACAGGCCGGCGGGCTACTCATCTGGTCCTTACGGGCTACCTGGTGCCCGCGGGCACCGCGTTGGTGACCCCTGAGCTAGACCGTGTAGTATTTTATACGCAAGTAGTAAAACTTTAAAGGCCTACTGAAATGAATTTGTTTTATTTAAACGGGGATAGCAGATCCATTCTATGTGTCATACTTGATCATTTCGCGATATTGCCATATTTTTGCTGAAAGGATTTAGTATAGAACAACGACGATAAAGTTCGCAACTTTTGGTCGCTGATGAAAAAAAAGCCTTGCCTATACCGGAAGTAGCGTGACGTCACAGGAGGAAGGATTCCTCACAATTCCCCGTTGTTTACAATGGAGCGAGAGAGATTCGAACTGAGAAAGCGACGATTACCCCATTAATTTGAGCGATGATGAAAGATTTGTGGATGAGGAACGTTAGAGTGAAGAACTAGAGAGGCAGTGCAGGGTGTATCTTTTTTCGCTCTGACTATTGTGGATCACGGATTTGTATTTTAAACCACCTCAGATACTATATCCTCTTGAAAACGAGAGTCGAGAACGCGAAATGGACATTCACAGTGACTTATCTCCACGACAATACATCAGCAAAGCTCTTTAGCTACTGAGCTAACGTGATAGCATCTGGCTCAAATGCAGATAGAAACAAAATAAATAAATCCCTGACTGGAAGGATAGACAGAAGAGCAACAATACTATTAAACCATGGACATGTAACTACACGGTTAATAATTCTCAGCCTGGCAAAGCTTAACAATGCTGTTGCTAACGACGCTGAAGCTAACTTAGCAACCGGACCTCACAGAGCTATGATAAAAACATTAGCGCTCCACCTACGCCAGCCAGCCCTCATCTGCTCATCAATACCCGTGCTCACCTGCATTCCAGCGATCGACGGCGCAACAAAGGACTTCACCCGGTCACAGATGCGGTTGGCGGCTAGCATCGGCTAGCGCGTCTGTTATCCAAGTAAGTCCTCTTTGTTGTGTTGCTAAAGCCGGCCGCTAATACACCGATCCCACCTACAACTTTCTTCTTTGCAATCTCCATTGTTCATTAAACAAATTGCAAAAGATTCACCAACACAGATGTCCAGAATACTGTGGAATTGTTCGATGAAAACAGAGCAGTTTGTATGGTGACACATTGGGTACGAATACTTCCGTTGCCGTCGTGACGTCACACGCATACGCATCATACATAGACGTTTCCAACCGGAAGTTTAGCGGGAAATTTAAAATTGCACTTTATAAGTTAACACGGATGTATTGGCATGTGTTGCAATGTTAAGATTTCATCATTGATATATAAACTTATCAGACTGCGTGGTCGGTAGTAGTGGCTTTCAGTAGGCCTTTAAAGTCACATCTTAAGTGCACAGGAAGCCATTGCAGGTGAGCCAGTATAGGCGTAATATGATCAAACGTTCTTGTTTTTGTCAAAAGTCTAGCAGCCGCATTTTGTATACATATTACGATGTGGAACATGTTAAATCCATACATTTTGGTTTAGGCGATAAACTGGTGTTTTTTTGGTTGTTTCTATTGCTGCTATTTAGACTGTCCTTTGATTCTTTGTTTTATCAAGACTTTGCCTGACCCTCCCTTTAAACAGACAACAGGCTATAAAATAAGTTAGTATTTTTTGTAACAATCTAATGAGCAGCATAGTTACAGTATAAATAAATATTTCTGAATAAGGTTAATCTTTATTGTCTTGAGTGTTACTTGGCAGTAGGGCTGGGATATACGGCTGGAAACTATCGGTCGATATCGATAATTATTGATATTTTTTATGACCTATCGAAAATAAGGATCATAAGTAAAATATACTAAATGTAAATATTTTTTATTTCAAACATGTATGTCCTCTAATTATAATCCCCTCAGCTATCAAGGCCGAAAGAAAAGAAAAGGTTAACACAAACATGGATAACACTAAGAAAAATAAAAATAATTCAAAAATCACATTAAACACTTAAGGGGAACTGAACTTTTTGGAGGAATTTTGCCTATCATTCACAATCATTAGACAAAATGTGGCTAATGGAAGTCACCGTTGTAGCCTTCAAATTCCTCTAAAAACAACTTAAAAACCTTCCATCAATGTTTTATATACACGCTGCAAGTCTATATATAATGTAGTACCAGGCACGTTCATAACAATATGTAATATGTTCAATATTTGCCGTATTTGGGTCATTTTGTGCATTACTGGAACTTCTTTCCAAATCGCGTTTATTTTCGTTTCCATAACAGCGTACTTTCGACTTCCGGCAACAAATGTGCGTTCCTGCTTCCAGAAACAAACGAGCATGTTTTCTAATCATGGCAGACTTAGTAACAGACAACGAAGACGACAATTTTTGGATAAATGAGAATTTACAACCTTATCTTTTTCAACCTGAATATACGGAGGATGAACTGTTGCTTAGAGAAAGCGAGCTTGAACAGAGGGTGAAACATTGGAGCAGGCGGAAGCTGAGCGAGTGAGGTTGGCATGATTTGCGGGTATAAATGTGGAACTTGGAGCCAAGCTACGCGTGCTTACCCAAAGTCAACTTGAAAAAACTTCCCCAGCCAGATGGACCAAACAGACAACTGTCCATTGAGTGAGTCACATGCCTGTTATTACAACTACAGTACATACGCTATCGAGCAAGCTGTGTACAAACAAAACATGAAATGTGCGCTAATACTTTACAGATACTGTAATATAATTGTTAACATTTTTCAGCTAATGCCGTCCCAAGACGCTACTAGACGCTACTACGCTAGAAAAAGAGTTCCTCAGTGTTCGCTCTTACAATAGCAATGTCGCTACAGCCTGGTTATAAACAGGTTAAGGAACTAATTTAAGATGAATAAATTGTTGGCGGTTTTTGTATGCATTTTTAAAAGTGATTTAGCGCCAGGATGGATTGCTCCCATTAGCTAAATTGCCAGCCATCAAAAACAAGCAGATATCTACAAATTGGAAAACAAAAAAAACCTAAAAACTTTTGCCTTCTTGTCGCTCATTAGGATTGTGAACGATAGGCACATTTTTTTTTTTTTTAAGTGCAGTTCCCCTTTAACAACGGCCTCTAAAAATTAAGGGGAAAAAATAAGAAATGTGTAAGAAATGCGTATCAAGTGTAACAAATAGTGCAAAGTGTGAAAATGTAAATCCAGAGCAACCTGATGAGAACTATTTTCTGCAGGTTTAGTGCTGGCTGTGTTCAAAGCCGCGCTCATCCTAAGGTGGTGTGGCATTACTAATTGCGAGCACCTTGGTCTGACTACGGTCCGTTTAAAAAAAAACTTAAAACTGCCATACTGTCGGGGTGACTTTTCCTGTTTTATCAAATATTTATTCGCTCTCCGCAGCACTCCTTTTTAGTCTTTTGTCTTCTCAGTCCATGCAAAGAATCAACCGCGCCACATCAAGACGGCGCAACCAGACTTGATAGTTGCTATATTACCTGATTGGCTGTGAGCGTATCACTCCCGTTGATCAGTGATCACTTCCTGCATTGCTCGGTTAGCGAATGCCTTTGTCTCTTCCTCGAACACATTTCATATTGATTTTGATTACATGTCTATTGCGATATAAATTTATATTGTTTTTTTATTGCCCAGCCCTAGTCAGCAGATAGCTAAAACTATCTCAAACTGAAGTCAAAAGTCGATGGCTAAATTAGAGCCACTGACAATGTAATTCTTTATAGTCAATGATTAGTCCACTATCAAAATAGTCATTAGTTTAAAGGCCTACTGAAACCCACTACTACCGACCACGCAGTCTGATAGTTTATATATCAATGATGAAATCTTAACATTGCAACACATGCCAATACGGCCGGGTTAGATTAGTAAAGTGCAATTTTAAATTTCCCGCGAAATATTCTGCTGAAAACGTCTCGGTATGATGACGTTTGCGCGTGACGTCACGGATTGTGCGGACATATTGTGACACCATTGTGGCCAGCTATTAAGTCGTCTATTTTCATCGCAAAATTCCACAGTATTCTGGACATTTGTGTTGGTGAATCTTTTGCAATTTGTTTAATGCATAATGAAGACTGCAAAGAAGAAAGCTGTAGGTGGGATCGCTGTATTAGCGGCTGGCTGCAGCAACACAACCAGGAGGACTTTGAGTTGGATAGCAGACGCGCTACCGTGAGTACGCAGCTTTGGCTTCCAAACATTTGATCGCTTGCCCGTACGTGCGTGCCGCTATGTGCATGTCACGTACGTAACTTTGGGGAAATATATGTGCTGTATGAACTTTACGGAGGTGATCGGTACATTGGGCTGTGGGATTGAGTGTGTTGTGCGGGTGTTTGAGTTGTATTGGTGGGTTATATGGACAGGAGAGAGGAGGTGTTTGTTATACGGATTAATTTGTGGCATATTAAATATATGCCTGGTTGTGTTGTGGCTAATAGAGTATATATATGTCTTGTGTTTATTTACTGTTTTAGTCATTCCCAGCTGCATATCAGGTCCCACCCGCCTCTCACAGCATCTTCCCTATCTGAATCGCTTCCACTGCCCTCTAATCCTTCACTCTCACTTTCCTCATCCACGAATCTTTCATCCTTGCTCAAATTAATGGGGTAATTGTCGCTTTCTTGGTCCGAATCGCTCTCGCTGCTGCTGGCCATGATTGTAAACAATGTGCAGATGTGAGGAGCTCCACAACCTGTGACGTCACGCTACTTCCGGTACAGGCAAGGCTTTTTTTATCAGCGACCAAAAGTTGCGAACTTTATCGTTGATGTTCTCTACTAAATCCTTTCAGCAAAAATATGGCAATATCGCGAAATGATCAAGTATGACACATAGAATGGACCTGCTATCCCCGTTCAAATAAGAAAATTTCATTTTAGTAGGCCTTTCAGCTTTATTATATAATAACAGCGCCAGAATTTTACAGCGGCACCGCTGCATTTACCGCGACCGCACTCGTCATTTGCCATAATGCACAAAAAATGGACCAACATTTGCGGCAAGAACATGCTGTGACCGCCCATGACTTTTTACTTGTTAATGGACGAGGAATGTAACAGTAAACGGTATAATGATAATTTGCAAGTTTAATTTTTTAATTACCAAAAAAACGTCATTTATTAATGCATTTTCAGCAACACAAAGCCAGGCGCAAGCGCACTAGCGTCGTTTGGCTTGATAACCATGGCGGACCAACGACACCAACTTTGCTGCGGAGATTTCCCCTCGCAGTAAACGGAGCCAAGCGCTTGGTTTAACGTAATTTTCCCTCGCTTCCCGCCGTGCGTTTAAGAGCGCACTGCTGTGTTTAGATGGAGACAGGTGTGGACAATATTGGAGACACTTGTCCCCACACTAAAAGTATACGGCGAAGGAGAAAACTACGGTATTTGATGTTTTGCAGCAGGCGATGTGTCGTGAACGTTGTCACAACTTGTTTATATCCGGGGATGTTCACTCCTTCACCTGCAAACTGTATCAGTGTTCAAATAACATCAATAATAGCTAAAATGTTTTTTCATCTCATCGAATTGAACGCAGGCTGTGAAGATTGTTTATTCGATGTGAGAGGTGTCACTCCAAGGTTTTTTTTTGTTGGCCAAACTGTTGTACTGAATCATTTGGGAGGCGTTGGAGAAGAACAAAGCTTGTTTATTAGACTTCATCTTCATTAGCCAAACTGCGTTGTGTTTTATTTTGATATCAAAAAGTAAACACCAGGTTTTGTTTACATTGTGGTTTTTTTCATGTCACTTCAAAAATCATTCATGTGACATCATTTTGTTAATGTGTTATTGTGTATAGTTAATTCCTATATGACATATTTCTGCACAATTTCATAATGGATCCGTCCCAATACATCATCTGCATGATGTACATAACTTTAAAAAAAAATACAAATAAAAACTATCTATAAATGTAAAAATAGAGATAATGGCATCATGTATGTGTATGTATATATATATATATAAATATATATATGTATATATATATATTATATATCTCCTGCCTCGAAAGAAAATAATGTTTGCCTTGGTGCCCTTATAACTTGCCTTGGTGCCCTAAAATATGAGCCTTCCTTTAAGGCAACACTTGCCTTGACCTTAAAAAGTTAAAATTTGAGGCCTGTAATAATATACATATTCATTTTAGAATAAATAGTGTCCTTACTTTGCGGAAATGTGCCACTACAAAAGGGGTCTGGAACCTAACTCCCACGTTAAAGGAGGTAACACTAAACTTACCATGAGCGCTAAAATTTATTTTAGACAATAAGCTTCCAATACACTACTAAGATGTATTCATTTGTTGAAAATACTATATTTTGGGACCTTTGGTTTTCTTTTAGAGTCATTTGCTGGTAAAAAAAAAAAAAAAAAAAGTAAAAAATAAGCTTGGCAGTTAAAGCTCTCGTGTTCGCAGCACGTTTTTGGCAGCAGCAATGGTTGTGTTAAGAGGGACTCATCCGGCCTGGGGAATGTAATCTGCAAGCAAAAGTGGAGTACCAAATACGCCATCTCTGGATGACAGAACACTCCCTCTAACCCGCACCTAAACTGGATTACTACTACTACAAACCTGATATACTGGTGTGTGTGTGTGTGTGTTGTAGCCTAACAGTGACACGCCCATGGATGATGACATGGTGGACGACTCAGCGGGAGGTTTAAGCGGATCAGGACCTAATTAATATGGCGCTGGGACTGATAGGGACAACGCAGCTTTGTGTGTCTCTCAATCAGACTGCGGGGGCAAAGATGCAACCTCATCGTTGTTACCTTTTTTAATCATTCATAATAAAGTGTACCGTATTTCCTTGAATTGGCGCCGGGAATATAGTATTCGCCTGCCTAGAATTACAGCCGGGTCAAACTCGTTTCGCAAAATAATTAGCGCATGCTTGGCACTTCCGCCGGGTCAAATATGAGTCATTAAATGACTCCCGCCTCCAGGTGGTAGAGGGCGCTAGTGATCCTTCTTGCGACTACCAGTACTGCAGGAGACAGGTACTGCAGAAGAAGACAACAAGCAGCAAGCATGCAGCAATTGTTTGCTTGCACTTTTACCATGGAGGATTACATATCTAAAAAAAAACCGTTTTCTAAACTGGACTTTCAATCGAAGCAGGAGGTAATAATTAAAGGAATATCTCCAGAGACTTTTAAAATTGAAGAAAGATGAGAAAGACTGCCTTTGATCAGAAGCAGCTGCACATGGACCCATCTACAAGTAAAGGTAAGATCATAATAACGTTTTTTTTATTAAATGTGTTTTTAATGATAAGGTATGCGCCGGAGTGAGAAGAGGTTTTAAAATAATTAGAGCATGCTTGCTCATTCCGCATGGTTTTGGTAACCGCAGGAGTGAGAAGAGGTTTTAAATTAATTAGCGCCCCTGCGGCTATTCAAGGAAATACGGTAACATGAATAAGGGGACGAGCAGTAAAGTAGAAGTATTTTAGTAGTTAGTCTAAGTAGTTTAGGGCAGGGCTCAAATTGAACAACGGCAACCGCCCTCTCATTTGCCGTAGTGCCCTAAAAAATGGACCCAACATTTGCGGCAACAACTTGCCGTGACCGCCCTTGACTTTTTACTTGTTAATGGACGAGGGATATAATATAATGGTCAACAGCATAATGATGACTCGCGATAAAATACCAGACGGTTAGTCATACAGGAGGGGTTAGTCATACCGTCTCCTGTCTCCTTTATAAATTACCATAACCCAGTCATTTGTTAATGCCTTTATGGCAACACAAAGTCAGGCGCATGCGCACTAGCATCGGTTGGCTTATAAATCATGGCGGACAAACAACGTTAATCTCGCTCGAAGGGTATCACCTCGGAGTATACTTAGTCAACAGACCTACATGTCACACTAAGGGTGGCCGTATAAACAATGCCAACACTGTCATAAACCTGTGCCATATAGTGAGACCACACTAAACAACAATGACAAACACATTTCGGGAGAATATTTGCACCGCAACAAAACAGAGCACATTCCCAGAAATCCTTGCAGCAACTCTTCCAGGACGCTAGTCATTTTCCCTAGCTTCCCATTGTGTGTTTAAGAGCGCACTACTGTTAGATGGAGACAGGTGTGGACAATATTGGAGACAATTGTCCCCTCCACTCTAAGTAAACAGCGAAGGAGAAAAACTATATTATGTTGCTTTCATTTTGACAATACAGTGTCCATCAGCTGCTGTAACAGAGTTAATGAGATGAGGAAACACGCTGTCACTCCTGTTTTATTTTGTTGTTGGTCAAACTGTTGTACTGAACCACAAGGTGGCGTTGGAGAAGAACACATGTTGTTTATTAGACTTTATCTTAATTAGCCAAACTGCTTTGTGTTTTACTTTGATATCAAAAAGTAAACACCATGGGTTTTTTTTACAACACTTGTGTTAATGGCTTCACTTTCATTAAGCCAAAATATGTCTATTGTTCTTGTTCTGTCTCTACACTGTTTCTGCTTCTAAGTGTTCTGTGTGTGTGTAGACTACAATGCCCACGCTCTTATTACTAATTATGTCACCACGGCGTGCAATCATGTCTATTAAAAAAAAAAACGTACAGGTATTTTTCTAAAGGCAGTATAGTACCTTTTTTATTAATTAATTAGTACCGCAATACTTTATTAGCACCTGTATACTATTCTACCCTACTATTGGCTCTGATATTTATAAAAATGCATTTTTTTTTGCACACTTATATCCAAACAGCATTTACTAAGAAATTACTAACACCAATAAAAGCCAAAAAACAAGCTATTTTCAAAGTGCCATCCATCACACCTTATCAAAAATTCATTACACCTTATCAAAAATTCAACAGCTTTTAAAAACCTTGAAAATTCAGCCTTTAAAAGCATGTCCAGCCTATAAAAACATAGTGGTACACGGGCTCTATCTAGTGGTAGGCCAACAAATCTCTTGGTTATAGTACTGTTTTACTTACTTCAATTAAAATACAGTGTTACTGTTCGAACTGTGTGTAATGTAAGTGGCCAAAAATATTAAATATAATAGTTAAATAAAGCCTCTGCCTTGTTTTTAATGAATACTTAGGCCTAAACCAAAATACAGTGTTACTGTTCGAACTGTCTGTAATGTAACAGTGGCCAAAAATATTAGATATACTTGTTAAATAAAGCCTCTGCCTTATTCTTAATGAATACTTAGCCCTAAATTAAAATACAGTGTTACTGTTCTAACTGTGTGTACTGTAACAGTGGCCAAAAATATTAAATATAATAGTTAAATAAAGCCTCTGCCTTGTTTTTAATGAATACTTAGGCCTGAATCAAAATACAGTGTTACTGTTCGAACTGTCTGTAATGTAACAGTGGCCAAAAATATTAGATATACTTGTTAAATAAAGCTTCTGTCTTATTTTTAATGAATACTTAGCCCTAAATTAAAATACAGTGTTACTGTTCTAACTGTGTGTACTGTAACAGTGGCCAAAAATATTAAATATAATAGTTAAATAAAGCCTCTGCCTTGTTTTTAATGAATACTTAGGCCTAAATTAAAATACAGTGTTACTGTTCGAACTGTCTGTAATGTAACAGTGGCCAACAATATTAGATATACTTGTTAAATAAAGCATCTGCCTTATTTTTAATGAATACTTAGCCCTAAATTAAAATACAGTGTTATTGTTTAAACCGTGTGTACTGTAACAGTGGCCAAAAATATTAAATATACTAGTTAAATAAAGCTTCTGCCTTGTTTTTAATGAATACTTAGGCCTAAATTAAAATACATTGTTACTGTTCGAACTGTGTGTAATGTAGGTGGCCAAACATTTTAAATATACTTGTTAAATAAAGCCTCTGCCTTGTTTTTAATGAATAATTAGGCCTTAATACGCTACTGTATTTTAATGTTGGTCATTATAGTGGTACTTGGAGAGTCAATGTTATTGCTGAGGTGGTACATGGTGAAACACTGCTCTAGTGTAGTGTTTTTCAACCACTGTGCCGCCGTGAGAGATTATCTAATTTCACCTATTTGGGTTAAAAATATTTTTTGCAAACCAGTAATTATATGTTAAATGTCGGTGCTGTCTAGAGTTCGGCAGAGTAACCGTGTAATACTCTTCCATATCAGTGGTGGCAGCCGGTAGCTAATTGCTTTGTAGATGTCGGAAACAGCGGGAGGCAGTATGCAGGTAAAAAGTTGTCTAATGCCTAAACCAAAAATAAACAAAAGGCGAGTGCCCCTAAGAAAAGGCATTGAAGCTTAGGGAAGGCTATGCAGAATGAAACTAAAGCTGAACTGGCTACAAAGTAAACAAAAACAGAATGCTGGACGACAGCAAAGATTTACTGTGGAGCAAAGACGGCGTCCACAATGTACATCTGAACATGACATGACAATCAACAATGTCCCCACAAAGGATAAAAACAACTGAAATATTCTTGATTGCTAAAACAAAGTAGATGCGGGAAATATCGCTCAAAGGAAGACATGAAACTGCTACAGGAAAATACCAAAAAAAGAGAAAAAGCCACCAAAATAGGAGCGCAAAACAAGAACTAAAACACTACACACAGGAAAACAGCAAAAAACTCAAAATAAGTCACGGCGTGATGTGACAGGTGGTGACAGTACACCTACTTTGAGACAAGAGCTATGTTGGGTTATGGTTTAAATTCATACCCAACAAACGGCTTTTTACTGTCAACTGAGTTTCGTTTTTTAATGATTTCTGCTGGTGGTGTGCCTCTGGAAAAAAATGTGCCTTGGCTCAAAAAAGGTTGAAAAATACGGAGCCCCTAAAGGGACATGGAAGGGAAAAAATGTTTTGCAAGATATGTCAGTGAACCGGAAGTAAAACAGACACAGCGATGGTGAACCGGAAGTGAAACAGACAAAGCGATGGAGGAGCCTACCCATCATCTGTGGGAGGGAGAAGTGTATTGATATCTATTTTAGTATCGGCCTAACATATGAAGACATCAAATCCGTTCTTGCACGCAGACATGGCTTTGACATAAGCGAGAGACATCTGAAAAGAATACTCAGGGCGAGGGGGCTTCCTCGTCGTAACGGGTACCTGTGTCTGTTATACTTCCGGTTCACTGACATAGGAAAAAAAACCTTTTGCGAGGTCTTGCAAAACATCCATGGCCTGGGCAATTATTTTGACTCGGGGGCCAAATTTAGAGAAAAAAATGTGTCTGGGGGCCGGTATATCTATTTTTAGGAAAACTAATACAAAACCTCACAATAAAGTCGGATTGAATGCTAAAAATGTTATGACAGACCGCCTTAAAAACGGAATGGAATTTTTAATTTTTGTATGAACGATAAAACCCTGAATATTGAGAACATATGAATGTTACACCCCCTCTCAATCGACATATTTTACAATCAAGCCAAATGCAACAAAAATGCAACAAACACAGCAAAATATGAACGCGAAGGGTAAAAAAATAAAAAAGACCTACAATCTGATACATCTGATACATCACTAAGCTTTAGAACTTTCTTGTAAAAATCATTTCAGGCTGGCCTCTCTGAAAACACTCTGTGGAAACGCTCCCCACCCACACTGCTTGGTGCCTCGTCTGACCTGCTGTGACGTAGATTACCATAGTAACTACAGTATACCTGTATTAGTATAGTACCGCGATACTAATGAAGCATATTCGGTACTATACCTCCTCTGAAAAGTACCGGTCTGCCACACCCTAAGATTTTTTGTTAAAATAAAGCCAATAATGCAATTTTTTCTGGTCCCCTTTATTTAGAAAAGTATCGAAAAGTACAAAAAAGTATCGAAATAATATTGGTATCAGGACAACACTAATCACTAAAATATCATGCAAAAGCGCAGATTCCAACCATTGAAATACTTTGTATAGTTCAAGACTTAGTCATTAGAAAACATCAGTGCACATCATAATGGCAGCTACACTTTCCATCTTAAAGATCTAAAAAAAATGTTTGGGAATGTCCGGCGGGCCAGATTGAAAAGCTTAAAGGGCCGCGTGTGGCCCCCGGGCCTTAATTTGCCCAGGTCTGCTTTAGGGGCTCCGTAGAAAAACACTGCTCTAATGCATAATAAAGCAACAAGTAAAAAACTTCACTTTAAAGTCCTTTAGTCCTGCAGAGCAGGGGTGATGTGGGCCATATTCCATATTTTATCCCCCACGATGTAAACATCTAGATTTCATTAGGCAGAGAAAACTAGCGACATCCTGGCATAAGATGGCTGCTGCATCCTATGACAAGTGCATCCATACTGCAAATAAACGGAACACAATCATGCAAATGAGTGTGACAGATGGAGGGAAATTAAATAAATAAAAAAACTCACCATATTGCAGACAGACAAGTAAAGCTGTTTTCATTAAAGCCATGGCACCTATTATCTCCCTCTCTGGGCTCCCGCTAATGATAGACTACTCTCTCGGTGTTGCTCCTCTCCTGGCTCGCTACCGATCATCCCGACACTGCCACGGAGCGTCTACGAACCGACATGAGCGGATTATTGCAACACACATGAACAAACAACACATCATTGACGCCAAGGCGGGAATGCAAACGTGTGTAAAGTACTACCTTCGTCACGTACCAGTGGCAGGTCTCACATACAATGGCGGGCGTTCAATCCAAACGCAAATGTAATTTGTTGCCGCGCCGTCCGGTTAGCGTCCTAAAGTGATGCCCGCGTCATTGTCGCGATCATCAGAGGGGGCGGGGGCAAGAACTGCTTCAAAGAAGGCAGACCTGTTTCTATTGGTCGAACAAGTGACGTCATCAGACCGTCAACCGGAAACGGACGCTACTTAGAAAAATACAGCCAAACGAGGAACCGGAAGTAGCTATATAGCACAATGTATTTTTTGTTTGTTTATTTAAAAAAATAATAGAATCAATTTGTTTTATTCAACGTAATCAAAACCGGCGTTGTCGTCACCATGCTCACAGCATACGTTTATGTTGTCCCTGCCCGGTTTAATGAGCTGTCCGATCCCCTTTGCCAGGAGTACAGTACTGAGCCTAAAATATATATATATATATATATATATATATATATATATATATATATATATATATATATATATATATATATATATATATATATATATATATATATATATATATATATATATAGTCAGTATCTTATTAATAATTGTATTCATCCATCCATTTTATACCGCTTGTGCCATATTAATAAAAATAAATAAATAAATATATATATATATATATATATATATATATATATATATATATATATATATATATATATATATATATATATATATATATATATATATATATATATATATATATATATATATATATATATATATATATATATATATATAAATGGATTGATGGCTGGATAATATATATCCATCCATTCATTTTCTACCGCTTGTCCCGTTCGGGGTTGCAGGGGTGCTGGAGCCTATCTCAGCTGTGCTGGAGCCTATCTCAGCTGCATTCGGGCAGGAGGCGGGGTACACCCTGGACAATTTGCCTCCTCATCAGGGCCAACACAGATAGACAGACAACATTCACACTCACATTCACACACTAGGGCAAATTTAGTGTTCTAATCAACCTATCTTTGGAGGTGGGAGGAAGCCGGAGTACCCGGCCAGCCATCACAGTGAAAACATGCACCAGGGGGTCAAACTACGCCACTCTTTAGGTGTGGTCATTGAAGGCAAGTACATCCCTTTTTTTTGTTTGTGCACATCACAATATATATACAGGTATGTATATGTATGTATGTATGTATGTATGTATGTGTGTGTTGTTTTTAATAAGGGTTAAAATTAATCCACCAAAAAGCAACATCGTCGTCATCCTCTCATGTGTTATCTAAACATTGCTATTTCAATTAGAGCACTAAATAATTCATGAACCTTTCAAGATAATTTTAGAGCAAACAATGCCTCGATTACATACTGTTTAAATACTGATATATGTGTGTATGTGTATATATATATATATTTATATATATACATACACACACTATATTGCCAAAAGGCTCCCCGCCTCTTACCATGCCGTTGTGTCCTTGGGCAGGACACTTCACCCTTGCCCCCGGTGCCGCTCACACCGGTGAATGAATGATAGGTGGTGGTCGGAGGGGCCGTAGGCGCAAATTGGCAGCCACGCTTCCGTCAGTCTACCCCAGGGCAGCTGTGGCTACGAAAGTAGCTTACCACCACTAGGTGTGAATGAATGATGGGTTTTTAACATGTAAAGCGACTTTGGGTACTTAGAAAAGCGCTATATAAATCCCAGTTATTATTATTATTATTAAAAGTATGTGGCCACCATCCCATTCCTAACCCATAGGGTTCAATATGATGTTGTTCCCCTTTTTTGCAGCTATTACAGCTTCAACTCTTCTGGGAAGGCTGTCCACAAGTTTGCGGAGTGTGTTCATAGTAATTAACGACCATTCTTCCAAAAGCGCATTGGTGAGGTCACACACTGATGTTGGTCGAGAAGGCCTGGCTCACAGTCTCTATTGTAATTAATTCCAAAGGTGTTATATCAGGTTCAGGTCAGGACTCTGTACAAGCCAGTCAAGTTCCCATAAAGTTGGGAGCATGGAATTGTCCAAAATGTTTTGGTATCCTGGAGCATTCAAAGTTCATTTCACTGGAACTAAGGGGCCAAGCCCAAATCCTGAAAAACAGTTGACTTTGGAATTTTTAGGAAAGAGGAAATTTCTCGACTGGATTTGTTGCACAGGTGGCATCCTATGACAGTTCCACGCTGGAAATCACTGAGCTCCAGAGAGCGGCCCATTCTTTCACAAATGTTTGTAGAAACAGTCTCCATGCCTAAGTGCTTGATTTTATACACCTGTGGCCGGGCCAAGTGATTAGGACACCTGATTATGATCATTTGGACCGGCGGCCAAATACTTTGGGCAATATAGTGTGTATATATATGACATTATTGCCCACTTTCGGCTTTTTAATTAAAAAGAGAAGCATTAAGACAAGGTAGTTAATTTTGTAAAACCATTGCAACAAAGGAATAAAACGATTATACAAGATTATATCCATCCATCCATCCAGCTGTATAATAACTCGCCATACAGCAATAGATGGAGTCATACCAAAGACTATGAAAATGGGACCCATTACCTCCCTGCTTGGCACTCAGCATCAAGGGTTGGAGTTGGGGATTAAATCACCAAAATGATTCCCGGGCGCGGCGCCGCTGCTGCCCACTGCTCCCCAAGGGGATGGGTCAAATGCAGAGGACACATTTCACCACATCTAGTGTGTGTGTGACAATCATTGGTACTTTAATCTTTAATCTTAATGATATCTGTCTATAATTACCTGACCCCTTCTTTGTTAGCTACCTCTCTTTGTTTATAATGTCTATTTTCTGGTGGATCTACTCTCTATTTTATGCTGCAGCTGTTACATATACTGTAATATTGCACATGGTAATTGTTATATATTGTATATATGATATAAACACATAATATAATTAGGGATGTCCGATAATATCGGCCTGCCGATATTATCGGCCGATAAATGCGTTAAAATGTAATATCGGAAATGATTGGTATCGGTTTTTTTTATTATCTGTATCGGTTTTTTGTTTTTTTTGTTTTTGTTTTTTTATTAAATCAACATAAAAAACACAAGATACACTTACAATTAGTGCACCAACCCAAAAAACCTCCCTCCCCCCATTTCTTTCTGTTATCAATATTCTGGTTCCTACATTATATATCAATATATATCAATACAGTCTACAAGGGATACAGTCTGTAAGCACACATGATTGTGCGTGCTGCTGGTCCACTAATAGTACTAACCTTTAACAGTTAATTTTACTCATTTTCATTAATTACTAGTTTCTATGTAACTGTTTTTATATTGTTTTACTTTCTTTTTTATTCAAGAAAATGTTTTTAATTTAGTTATCTTATTTTATTATTATTTTTAAAAAGTACCTTATCTTCACCATACATGGTTGTCCAAATTAGGCATAATAATGTGTTAATCCCACGACTGCATATATCGGTTGATATCGGTATCGGTTGATATCGGTATCGGTAATTAAAGAGTTGGACAATATCTGAATATCGAATATCGGCAAAAAGCCATTATTGGACATCCCTAAATATAACATATCGGTATATATCATATACTGTAGATATATTATGTAAACATTACATATATGTCATATTTTATATTGCTACTAGTCTATTTTATACCTGCATTGTCCTTTCCATCATTGTAACTGAGCTACTGTGTGGAACAATTTCCCTTGTGGATCATTAAAGTGTGTCCAAGTCTAAGTCTAAGTAATATAGATTCAATTACAGTGTCATCATAGCTGATCCAACCAGTTGTGCTAATAAAGAATCCACCACAGAAACAAAACAAAAGATGAAATAACTCAATAAATTGATATCATTTGTGTAAAAGAGCAGCCGGTTATACAACTGAATCACCTTCTTTACTGAATTAAATTATAAATGATATCAGTATAATAGTGTGTGTCTTCATTTATACCACCAGATGGCGACAAACACTCACCCATTCAAACAGTCCTGTGTTCTGGGCTTATTGTCGTCGACTGTGCACAGCAAACTCAAAAGTAAGGAATTAAAGTAGAATCTTGTGGTTAGCTACTTTTTACACTTAACATGTCAAAATGTCACTTACAAAGTACAGCGAATGCAAGTTATATATTGATGGGAAATTGTGTTTACTATTATTTACAATTCACACGATTAATGGCCTTCAACCTCACGGGCCTGCGTTGTACTTGGCGTTTGCTTTGTGACTGACGGAAGAAAAGCTTGTGCATCAGAGAAGAAAGCGTCTTTAGTGTGACACGTGGTGCGTGTCCAGAGAGCACGTCGTAGCCATGGTATGACGTAGCATGCTTCCTTTCCTCCCCGGGCAGACGCTCTTCCTCGCAGGCTTCTCTTCCAACTTGCAGCTACATGGAAAAGTGGATGAGTTCACAGTGTGGCTCAGCACACAGCGAGGAAGTCATTAGGCTATTCTCATGTTGCGGAATATGCAGACTTCAGCATTGACAACTTGAACTCAACCTTTAATAGTTTAGATGATGCAACGCTCTCTAAAACTCCTCCGTTTACTCGGTGTGCTCTTGCTCAGCCTGTGCAGGTAGTGCAACGAAACAGGAATACAAAGCTGCAAACTGCTGCTACTAGAAATAGTTTATTGAGGGTGGTGTTTGTGGCCCAAAACCATACAAGACTGGAATTGAAGGGTGGAAAAACCATGATTTGGCAGCCGCTGCTTTGAAACTGCATTGTATTTACTATCCACATCAAATCATTTTGTCAAGATTCTAGTTGTTTTCTCAACTATTTCCACCAAGCAGTACGGTCGGAGTTAGGGTATACCGGTACTATTATACAGAGGTGTGGACTCGAGTCACATGACTTGGACTCGAGTCAGACTCGAGTCATGAATTTGATGACTTTAGACTCGACTTGACAAAATGTAAAGAGACTTGCAACTCGACTTAGACTTTAACATCAATGACTTGTGACTTCACTTGGACTTGAGCCTTTTGACTTGACATGACTTGCTACTTTCCCCAAAACCCAAAGCTTAAAAAGTTATTTGGGAGCGCTCCGTATCTTTCATTTTGTACGTGTCTGTCTGTCTATCAGCGTGTGTGCTGCTTGTCAGCTGGTGTGCTGTCAGTACAACAGCCAATCAAATTAGTTGTACGTTGTTTTCATCACACAGCATTCATCCAATCAAATTGCAGGACAACCACCGAACATGAGTTGTCAAACAATGCGGCAGAGAGAAACAATTATGCCAAAGTTGGTTTCGTTCGGGTATAAAAACTACGACTTGGTCAACAAAAAACGAATTGCGTATGCAAATCACGCAGTTCGAATATTACAGACGGAGATGCAACAACTTCCAACTTCGTTCGACATTTGAAGTTGCACAAAGAAGGGTAGGTTTTGAATGTAAGATAACGTTTATTGGCTAAGTAACATGACTTTTATTTGCTGTGTAGTTAAATCAGTGAGGCTGTAAACTCACTGCTAACGTTATAACCATAGACATCTTATAAGGGTACGCAGCATCGAGCGCTACTGCCTACTGGCGCAGACGAGACGCGGGGCCGCCATCTTGGAGTGGTGATCCGCTCCACTCAGTGCAATTCATTTGGCAGGAGCAATGAACTGTCAGCGCATTTAATTCATTTTACCTCACTGAATACCACTGATTTTCACGCGGTTTTTTGTCATACGTGTAGCTATGATAACGGACACATGTTTTGGCAAGTTTTATTATTCATAGTTTGCTTAACAGTAATATAATATTCTTATACGCTATAAGTGACCAGACGTCCGAGATCAAAACTGGGAATATAATCCCAGAGAAGGGGGAAAAAACGGTAAGCTATTTTTAAATTGAAGCAACAATATGATTAGGTTATGTATACATGCGTATATCCTACATAAACAATGTATGAATACATTAGATATCTATATATCTTATAGACTGTATCTCTGTTGCTGCAGCAGCAGAGAGTTTATTCTGTCTTGACACTTTGTATTGATATTTTGTATTACATTCTTCCCTTAAATGATAATGTTTACAGTGATTGTTATGTATGTATTTTTTATGTATGTCGCTTTGGATAAAAGCGTCTGCCAAATACTTAAACATACATAAACACCTGAAAGTCTTTATATCAGCTAAAACCACCAATTTGTTTCACTACATTCAGAATAAAACCAAATGCTGTTTTACCCAACAATGTTAGTATTTGAATATTGTTACTTGAAGACTTATTCCTGGTTACAATTATACTGTTAAGAAAGTATTGTCTTATATTTTGCCTAAAATGAGAATGCATCATAATCAGTGGCGGCTGGTGAAGTTTGTTTTAGGTGGGGCTGAAAGTTTGTAAACCAAACCCCTGTAGGGGGGTCATCCTCCCCCAGAAGATTTATTTGTGATTTTCACATACAAATATTGAAGATCTTTGCTCCTTCTCAACTCTGTGGTAATATTATTTTCATAAAATACAACCAATAGTATGTTAATGTTTGTTTTTGCAAATGTGTTTATTCTGTAAAGGAATGAGTTAAATGTTTAAAATTGTTTAAACTATTAAAATGACTGGTTAATAGTGCTGTTATGAATTGCAATGTCAGCACTATTTTTTTTCTTGCAATTTCAAATGCACTTGTTTTAATAAATAAAAACAGCGTTTTAAAAGCATACACAATCTGTGTAAAAATATTAGTCTGTGGTTAAAAGGACTTGAAAGGACTCGAAACTCAAAATGCAGGACTTGTGACTTGACTTGAGACTTTCCAGTCTTGACTTTGGACTTGACTCGGGACTTGCCTGTCTTGACTCGGGACTTGACTCGAGACTTGAGGGCAAAGACTTGAGACTTACTTGTGACTTGCAAAGCAATGACTTGGTCCCACCTCTGCTATTATAGTACCGCAATACTAATTAATCGTATTCGGTACTATACCACCTCTAAAAAGAACAGTGTCTCCCCCCTCCTGCCCCCTCCTTTTTTTAATTGGCATGTGCGTTGTCGTCACGTCGTGACATTGCTGGTTTTAGGAGTAGAGGAGCATGTTCGGCAGTGCACACATACAGAGTACTTACAAGCAGACACAGTGTGTAGACAGAAAAGGGAGAACAGACGCATTTTTGGCTTAAAAACTAAAGATAAAGGTGAAGTTATAACACTGAAACGCCCTCAGGAAGAGGTGCTTTAAAACATGGCTAGCGAGCTAGCAGCTAACGTCCATCCGCAGTCGGCAGTGTTTTAGCTACTTCTAAATCACTAATCCTGGTCTCCATGGCGACAAATAAAGTACGTTTCTTACATGTACCATTATCACGGGAGGACGAGGAATAGCTAAACATGTTTCACTACACACCGTAGGAGAATACAATAGCACACAGGCATCACAATGTAAACAAATGCCATGGGGGGATCTACACATGACATCCACTGTAATGATACCATGTACAGGAGCGTATCTAGTCAATACCACTATGATTACATCGATATTTTTTAGCATCACAAAATATTTTTTCATTTAAAAAAAAATGTATATTATGTTTATAAACTCAGGAAATATGTCCCTGGACACATGAGTACTGTGAATATGACCAATGTATGATCCTGTAACTACTTGGTATCGAATCGATACCTAAATGTGTGCAAACTAATGTAAAGTATCAAACAACAGAAGAATAAGTGATTATTACATTTTAACAGAGGTGTAGATAGAACATGTTAAAACTGAAAATAAGCAGATATTAACAGTACATGAACAAGTAGATTAATAATCTCTTTTTACAGTTTGTCCTTCATAATTATTGACGAAATAATAATATGATTAATGACACAATATGTTACTGCATATGTCAGCAGACTAATTAGGAGCCTTTGTTTGTTTACTTACTACTAAAAGACAAGTTGTCTCGTATGTTCACTATTTTATTTAAGGACTAAATTGCAATAATAAACATTTATATTAATCTTATTATACCCTAAGATTTTTTGTTCAAATAAAGACAATAATGAAATTTTTTTTGGTCCCCTTTATGTAGAAAAGTATCGAAATACATTTTTGTATATTGGTATTGGGACAACTACTCTGAGTAGACAGTTGTTTTCAGAGTTCAACTGCGTTTGCATTGTTTTAATCACGGCTGTACACCAATACTCATAATGTAAAACACATTTACTAGTTAATCCAGAATATTGAAATGTTCGATGCAACAAGTGCGCCACAAATCTCTGACAAAATCTGACAAGTTTACACATGACAAAACTCCCCTGCAAAAACTTTACGGTGAATTAAATGTTCATTGGATTCTGTATTATAGTATAAGTTATTCATGTTTTTGTGAGCAGCTCATTAATATTGTATCCAGTAACATATGTGTCTGCATCACTCCACTTACTACGTCAAAAAAAAAAAAAAAATACCACTTCACTTCAATTTAAGGACAGCATAATTCCAAACAGTTGATTATAAAGAGGTGAGTAAATAAGTCGCCAGCTCATCACAGAGCTAGCACAGAGAGAAAGACAAGCATTTGGGCTGATATTGTATCAGATTCATATCATTATCGGCCTATACTAAAGGCTTTCATATCGGTATCGTATAAGAATAACAATGTATATTTTGAAGTATATATGCCAGGGGTGGGCAATTAATTTTTACCGGGGGCCGCATGAGCAACCCGAGCACTGCTGGAGGGCCACATCGACAATATTTCAATTAAATTTTGCTCAATATTATTTTTGATATATACCGTAAGATAAATAATAATAATAATAATAATAATAATGAATAATAATAGTAATACTTCAACATAGTGTATGTAACAGCATTTCATGACAAATATAAATAAATTAACATGAATAATAAATGACAGTAAAATAAGCACACGTATGACTGAGGAGTCATAGTGTAACTTTGTGTGATGTTTGAGTTGTCCGACTTTTTGTGTGGCCATAAACGCACCAGTGGTTTAGTGCTATGCGTGTTGGTGACAGATGACAAGTTGGTTTTGGCCTGGTTTGTACGGCAGAAAATGACTAGTTTTTCGAGATAGAAGTGTTTTACTTATGTTTTTGGTGTGGTTATGGCCGAATATAAACAGTTTTGCTCAATAAAGTGATCGATATAATTCCTGGCCTCGAAGCATCTCGATAGACGTTACAATAATTGAACGGTGTTCAATTGAACGGTGTTGACGAACACCGTTAGGGCCGCTTGTTGTCACTGTCACTCAAAGTTGCATTGCAAAATTACATAGAATAAATATGTTTATTTTGTTTAGAATTCAGATGGGATTTGATTTGGTGCGCGGCATATATTTGCTGCGCGCAGCAGACGCTTGAGCAGTGCGCAATTGCGCAGGCGCGCACCTTAGAGGGAACGTTGCTTGGCAGTCCATGTCTTGTTGGAAACACGCCATTCTTCATCAACTTTTCTCTTTTTAGCGTCTCGGGTGTAAACCGTGCATCACTTGTCGCTGCATGTGCACCTTCACTCGCAGGTTACACACTGACACACGCCCATAAATAATAATTTTCAAAATAAAAGCAGCACAGTTGTATTGCGCGCACGACATAGATGTTTTTTCAACTTTATTTTGTAATTAATGATTGCAGCTGTTCACATTCACTCACAATCACGCACACGCATACGTCCACACGGAAGTAATACAAATAACGATTTTCAAAACAAAAGCAGCACCGTTGTATTGCACACTCGACATAGATACTTTTTAAAATGTATTTTGTAATTTATAATTGGCCTCACGCGGGCCGGACAGGGACGCACAAAGGGCCGGATGCGGCCCGCGGGCCGCAGAATGCCCAGGTCTGATATATGCCGATATGGGCATCTCCATCAACTATATGATTTGCCTGAGAAGCTGGACAGGACAAAAAAATAAATAAATAATAAAATAATAAAATAAAATAAAATAAAAATATATATTTTTTTTTAATTTAATTGTATTTATTTTTTTTAAGTATATTTTTGCATTTTTTATAGAAAAAAAAATGCCTGAGAAGCTGGACAGGACAAAACATTTTTTATACATATATACATATATATATATATATATATATATATATATATATATATATATATATATATATATATATATATATATATATATATATATATATATATATTTTTTTTTTTTTATTTTTTTTTTTTATTTGTTATTTATTTTTAAGTATATTTTTGCATTTTTTATACAATAAAAAACAAAAATGGCCCCCACATGCATTGACTTTTTAGTACGTGGCCTTTGGTATAAAAAAAATGTATACATTGTTCAGGGCCACTATCACTAGAAGGACACATGATCATGTCCTGGGCTTTTGTAAATATCTAAAGTTTTTTTTTTTTCATTTCACTCCGTCAGTTACAGAATGTGTCATAAAAGATGAGATAAAACACAATTGTCTGTCATAGTTCCACAATAAGGTTGCGTGAATCAAATAAGAATGTGTAACACAACCTTCACACCCTTGAAAAAATACAAAATGGTTCAATTATTCTAATAGCAGCAGAACCAGCATGGAACACTTCGCTGTTCACGCAACACAGATGTCATAAGACCATCAAAGCTCACATTTATTCATTCACACTCAGCACCAACATTTGGCAACCAGGATGAGGAAAAAAATCAAACATATATTACATCTATTTGTGGCAGCATCGGAAAAAGTTATGTTTAAGTTTCACTTTTGCATGGCATAGCATGACTGCTGCGTCAGGTGCACTATTAACCACATTGTGAAGTATGCGGACGACACAACTGTAGTGGGCCTCATCCGTGACAACAACGACATGGACTACAGGGAGGAGGTGAAACATCTAGTTGACTGGTGCAGAACCATCAACCTGGTCTTGAACGTCGTCAAGACCGAGGAGATCATCGTCGACTTCAGGAGGCACCAGTCCAGCCACACTCCACTCTTCATCAACGGCACAGCAGTGGAGATCGTAAGCAGCACCAAGTTCCTGGGGGTGCAGATAACTGACAATATGACCCGGTCCCTACACATCAGCTCTTGTAAAAAGAGCTCAGCAGCGCACGCACTTTTTGCGTCGGAAGAAAAGAGCACAGCTCCCTCCCCCCATTCTCCCCACATTCTACGGAGGCACTATAGAGAGCCTACTGACCAACTGCATCTCTGTCTGGACTGGAGCCTGCAGTGCCTCAGACTGGAAGTCTCTGCAGAGAGTGGTGAGGACGGCGGAAAAGATCCTCAGGACTCCTCTTCCTCCTATCCGGGAAATCGCAAAAAGCCGCTGCCTGACCAGGGCTCAGAAAATCTGCAGAGACTCCTCCCACCCCCACCAAGGACTGTTTTCACTGCTGGACTCTAGGAAGAGATTCCGTAGCAGAACCTCCAGATTCTGTAACAGCTTCTTCCCTCAGGCCATAAGACTCTTGAACGCATCATAATAATCCCCTCAATTCCCCCCAAAAACGAATTAAGTGGCTGGAATATAAAGACAATATAACATACATCCATAAACGTGGATGCATATGCAAAAGTGCAATATATTTATCTGTACAGTAATCTATTTATTTATATCTGCACCTTATTGCTCTTTTATCCTGCACTATAATGAGCTAATGCAACAAAATATCGTTCTTATCTGTACTGTAAAGTTCAAATTTGAATGACAATAAAAGGAAGTCTAATAAGTTTAAGCATAGCACATAACTGTGATGCGTTCAAGGTCCCTTGATTAAAGTTTGAAACAGAGACATCAACCCCGCCCCAGTGGATGCACTAATAATAATACTTATCATAATAATGTTGATTTATTGTGATTATCCACTGATGATAATCCTCAAATAATTCCTGCATTACACTGCGAAGTAAAGGGAACGTTGATATATTTACTACATGCAGATGAATAATGGCAAGTTGCATGGTTATAAACACCCATTCTGGCTACTTTATGAAAAACCCCACCAAAAAAAAAAACAACTTAAAAAAAAAATTAAACACCACCGAATAATATTGGGGGGGGGGGGGGGTTAAGGACATTTTAAAGAGCATTCAGCCCCCCTAAAAAGGCCGAATGACACCACTGGTTTGAACGCTAGATAGAAAAACATTGGTGATGAAACAAAACACATGATATAAATATCGTGAACTTCCATGGAGTGCGCCATGACTGCCTGGGTTTTCGCTGAGTACTCTAGCTTCCTCCCACCTCCAATTACACGCACCTGGGGATAGGCTCCTCCCACCTCCAAAGACATGCACCTGGGGATAGGCTCCTCCCACCTCCAAAGACATGCACCTGGGGATAGGCTCCTCCTACCTCCAAATACATGCACCTGGGGATAGGCTCCTCCCACCTCCAAAGACATACACCTGGGGATAGGTTGATTGGCAACACTAAATGGTCCCTAGTGTGTGAATGTGAGTGTGAATGTTGTCTGTCTGTGTTGGCCCTGTGATGTGCTGGCGACCTATCCAGGGTAGGGTTGTACGGTATACCGGTACTAGTATAGTATCGCGGTACTAATGGATCAAAAATGGTACTACAATCTGTTTGAAAAGTATATGCCATATTTTTTTTCTTACAGGCATGACGGTGTGTCGTCATGTCATGACATTGCTGGTTTTACGAGCAGAGGAGCATGTTCGGCAGCGCGCACACACGGAGTACTTACAAGCAGACACATCGTGTAGACAGAAAAGGGAGAATGGACGCATTTTGGCTTAAGAACTAAAGATAAAGGTGAAGTTATAACACTGAATCACCCTCAGGAAGAGGTGCTTTAAAACATGGAAACATAAGCTAGCTGAATTCTGATTGGATACAAACTCTAACCTAAAAACAACAGCACTGGAAGGAGCATAATATGACATGAAGAGTATATGAGTACTTAAGGAAAGTAAATAAAAAAATACTTTTATCTTTAATTATGATCTTGATTTCTGGTTATGTTAGGCCAGCAGAGAAGGCCTTGCTGGACCTGGTGGTCCACCACTGTGCATACGTCAGCAGACTAATTAGGAATCTTTGTTTGTTTACTTACTACTAAAAGACAAGTTGTGTAGTATGTTCACTATTTTATTTAAGGACTAAATTGCAATAATAAACATATGTTTAATGTACCCTAAGATTTGTTGTTAAAATAAAGACAATAATGGCATTTTTTGTGGTCCCCTTTAGTTAGAAAAGTATCAAAAAGTATCGAAATACATTTTGGTACCGGTGTCCCCAAAAATAGAAAAATCTCAGATTTTAATTTGTACTGCATGTCATTGTTGACTACTGTGATATGTTACTTAATAAATATTTGCAGTTTGCAGCATCATTTTTGAGCAGTTCTTGAAAAGATTACAGGATATTTTTACTTTCTCTTTAGGTCCTCACGTATAGGCCCACTTCAAAATAAACACTGACGATTGCTATGGATTTGCCAATATATGTTGTCAAGTTACAGTAATCATTCATCACATATGAAAAAGGTCCCCCAAGATGGGAAGGTGTGTGTAAAGTATTGTGTGTAATATTTTGCAAAAAATGTGAAGCAGAGTCTATGCCTAATATGCACAGTGGTTTTGTTTACTGTGTGTTAGTGTTGTAACGATACCAATATTTTAGTACCGGTACCGGTACTAAAATGATTTCAATACTTTTTTGTACTATTGGGTACTTTTCTAAATAAAGGGCACCACAAAAAAATTGCATTATCGGCTTTATTTTAACAAAAAATCTTAGGGTACATTAAACATATGTTTCTTATTGCAGTTAAGTCTTTAAATAAAATAGTGAACATACTAGACAACTTGTCTTTTAGTAGTAAGTAAACAAACAAAGGCTCCTAATTAGTCTGCTGACATATGCAGTAACGTATTGTGTCATTTATCATTCTATTATTTTGTCAACATTATTAAGGACAAGTGGTAGAAAATTAATTATTAATTTATTTGTTTATTAACTCTTAATATCTGCTTACTTTCTCTTTTAACATGTTCTGTCTACACTTCTGTTAAAATGTAATAATCACTTATTCTTCTGTTGTTTTGATACTTTACATTAGTTTTGGATGATACCACAAATTTGGGTATCAATCCGATACCAAGTAGTTACAGGATCATACATTGGTCATATTCAAAGTCCTCATGTGTCCAGGGTCATATTTCCTGAGTTTATAAACATAATATACATTTTTTAAAAACGAAAGAAGATGTTGTGATGCCAAAAAATATGGACGTAATCATAGTAGTATCGACGAGATACGTGCCTGTACTTGATATCATTACAGTGGATGTTAGGTGTAGATCCACCCATGGCGTTTGTTTACATTTTGATGCCGGTGCGCTACGGTGTGTAGTGAAGCATGTTTAGCTATTCCTCGTCCTGCAGGGATGATACTTGTAAGAAACTTACTTTATTTGTCGCCATGGAGACCAGGATTAGTGATTTAGAAGTCGCTAAAACACTGCAGACGGCGGATGGACTTTAGCCGCTAGCTAGCTAGCCATGTCTTAAAGCATCTCTTCCTGAGGGCGTTTCAGTGTTATAACTTCACCTTTATCGTTAGTTTTTAAGCCAAAATGCGTCCGTTCTCCCTTTTCTGTCTACACACTGTGTCTGTTTGTAAGTACTCCGTGTGTGTGTGTGTGTGCTGCCGAACATGCTCCTCCGCTCGTAAAACCAGCAATGACTCGACGTGACTTTGACGCGGGCGCGGGCGGATGCGGGACCGGTACGTTTCACAGACGGTAAAATGATTAATTAGTATCACGGTACTATACTAATACCCGTATATCGTACAACCCTACTGTGTGTAGACTTTTGTTAACTGTGTGAAAATGTAACATTTTGTGCGTAAGCAATTGGAAAAAAAGTGTAAAGACAAACATGAATCTTGTGGGACCGTAGCACTTCAGGTCCCCACAAAGCCTGCACCGTGACTCTGGTGCTTCCCATGCATGCACTTCACATCCTCCCACTCTGTCTCCTTTAGGGCAGCTATAGACTAAACTGTGACCAACAGGAGACTGCCTCTAATTACAAAGTCACCCCCTGTGACGCTGCCACTGTCCACCTGACACTGTGTGTGGCACGGCTTTGTAACGTTTGTTTCTTTAGCTACTTCCACATCCACGTTCCCTACCAAGCACGCCGTCTGGCGACCGCTCGCTCCAAATCCGTCCTGGGTTTATTTGACTCACGTATGGATAGAAACATACACAAACACAGCTCTTCCTCTTTCTCACACCACTGTGCTGCTACTAGACACAAATAAAGAATGCACACAGACGTTGTAATTTATTGCTGGAAGTATATCCGTCATGGTCTCTCTGAGGATCATGCAGGTTTTCCTCTATTAAGGAATGCAAAGTCAATGTTTAGCTAAGCTTTGGAGCGCAACGTACTGAACTGGGATTTACTGTGTGAGGCTTCATGATGCTTGTGAATCGGACATAAAAGGGGAAAAACGAAAAGCTAAATATTTTCTGGACCAAAAATCACTTCATATTCTGTACTAGGGTTGTAACAATACCAATATTTTGGTACCGGTACCGGTACTAAAATTATTTTGATACTTTTCGGTACTTTTCTAAATAAAGGGCACTGTAGGAGGTCTCAACACTTCAAAGTAAAAGCACCTTTGCACCTATGCAAGTAAACATGGGCTAGAACGCAGTGAATTATAACCGTAATAATTAATAAGTGTCCTGTGTGTGTATATCCACCACAGCACCACAAAAAAATTGCATTATTGGCTTTATTTTAACAAAAAATCTTAGGGTACATTAAAACATATGTTTCTTATTGCAGTTAAGTCCTTAAATAAAATAGTGAACATACTAGACAACTTGTCTTTTAATAGTAAGTAAACAAACAAAGACTCCTAATTAGTCTGCTGACATATGCAGTAACATATTGTGTCATTTATCATTATATTATTTTGTCAACATTATTAAGGACAAGTGGTAGAAAATGAATTATTATTCTACATGTTCTTTTTAACATGTTCTATCTACACTTCTGTTAAAATTTTATAATCAGTTATTCTTCTCTTGTTTGATACTTTACATTAATGTTGGATGACACCACAAATTTGGGTATCAATCCGATACCAAGTAGTTACAGGATCATACATTGGTCATATTCAAAGTTCTCATGTGTCTAGGGACATATTTCCTGAAATTATAAACATAAACGACATTTTAAAAAAACAAAAGAAGATGTTGTGATGCCAAAAAATATCGATGTAATCATAGCAGTATCGACTAGATACGCGGCTGTACATGATATCATTACAGTGGATGCTAGGTGTAGATCCACCCATGGCGTTTGTTTACATTTTGATGCCGGTGAGCTACGGTGTGTAGTGAAGCATGTTTAGCTATTCCTAGTCCTGCAGGGATGATACTTGTAAGAAACTTACTTTATTTATTGCCATGGAGACCAGGATTAGTGATTTAGAAGTAGCTAAAACATTGCCGACGGCGGATGGATTTTAGCCGCTAGCTAGCTAGCCATGTTTTAAAGCATCTCTTCCTGAGGGCTTCACCTTTAAGCCAAAATGCGTCCGTTCTCCCTTTTCTGTCTACACACTGTGTCTGCTTGTAAGTACTCTCTGTGTGTGTGCTAGCGAACATGCGCGTCTGCTCGTAAAACCAGCAATGTCCCGACGTGAATTTGACGCGGGCGCGGGGTGGTGTGGGACCGGTACTTTTCAGAGGCGGTATCGTACCGGAAATCATTCATTAGTATCGCGGTACTATACTAATACCGGTATACCGTACAACCCTAGTCTCAACTAATTGCTAAAGTTACCATATCTCAGTTATTGTGTAGAAATATGGCAAATAACTACAAATGTGCGGCTTCATTCACTAACTGTGTTACAAAAAAGATCAATTAGAATAATACCTAATGTTGGATATAAAGAACACTCAAACCCTTTATTCATTGAATCAAAAAATATTGGAATTTAATGATTTGGTGCATTTGCAAACATCTAAAATGATGTATAAAGAAAACTATAACCTGCTAGCCAAGAATGTATAGCAATTATTCTCAACAAAAGAGGAAAATCTAATTTAAACATTTGTATGCACGTACAACACTTAAGACCTTTAGGCCATGTATACACTAAGTCGTTTAACCCCTTAAATTAATAATTATTTAGCCTAAGCCCCGTTTCAGCCACACTAAACCAGCATTTAAGGTCCCCATCCTCGGACCAATTTTTACACGGGTAAATCCGCTGTGTATTTCTTGAATCTCCGGCACTTAGCTTTGTATGGACTCATTGATCGTTTACAAACTGAGTTCGGAGAGGAAGTGACGCCAGAAAGACCACGCCCACACAGGTAGTGACGCCACAAAGCCAGCTTCATAACAACCGGAGCTAAAAAGATGGAGGCAATTCAACTAAGACATGCTGTGTTTCTCCTTCTACATGTACAGATGCTTATGGAAATCACAAATAAATACCTTAAGTGAAGGAAACGCACGATTGCAGCTATTTTGGATACAACACTTTTCAGACAGCAAGATAACTTTCCAATGTCCAGGTCAGCTGTGATTCTTAAGACCCACTTTTTTTCTTTGGCTTTTAACACTATGTGAGTTGTGTGGTCCTCTGTCCTCTGTTGTCCTCTGTTTTTTTTTTTTTTTATAAATTTTGATTTCTATTTACTGTTTTAATTGGTTTTACCCTTAAAATGTTTTTAATCATATTTATTTTCATATTGTTTTTATATTGGTTTTATATTGATTTATTTTTTGTTTTTATTCAGTCATTGGTGGAGCTAAGGATAATTTTTGAATATTGTTTTGAATATTGTTTTTAATATTGTTGTGCAGCACTTTGGAAACATTTTTGTTGTTTAAATGTGCTATATAAATAAAGTGGATTGGATTGGATTGGATTTTACTTAGCGAAAAACTTTGTCCCTTCCTCCCGTGGATGTGATACAGACAGTGTTTGACTACAAATATTGCTTTATGGATGTGACTGTGAAATGGCCAGGCAGCGTGCATGATGCCCGCATCTTCGCTAACTCCACCTCAGCGCGCAGCTGAAAGATGGAACCATCCCCTCGTGTCCCAAACAACTGCTGGAAGATGAAGATCCGGTCCCTGTTTTTCTTTTGGGTGACCCAGCTTATCCCCTGACGCCATAGCTCATTAAAGAATACCCCATCGGCGCAGTCAACCCACAACAATGGTTATATATATATATATATATATATATATATATATATATATATATATATATATATATATATATATATATATATATATATATATATATATATATATATATATATATATTGTGGAGAATGCACATATGTTTAAGAGTTCTTGTTTAAAGCAGCTAGTGTTTTTCCATTTGTACTCTTTCTATTTTTTCATTTTATGTCCGCAAGTAAACTGTGTGTGTTACCTTGAAGGCTTGGAATGTAGGAGTTGGAGTACTCCCTTATATATTTTATCTGTATTAGAACAATGAGGCTGTATTCCTTTCTGGACAGGGTGGGGGGTTTCTTCGTATGCAAGAAGTTGTCTCTTCCGTTTGAATGTTAGACCAATTCGAGAAGCCGGTATGAATGTATTGGTGTGGGCTGGTCTCCTGAAGCTTTAGTAAAACTTGATAATATTCTTATTCTGTCTTGATGGTCCTTCTTACTCTGCATATATGTCATCTGAAAGAACTTGGGATTGACCAGTGACTTTAATTCTCTGAGAGGGAATACTGGTCAGACACAACAATTTATATATATAGATACCTAGATTAATTGTTGTAATTGTTGTAAAATGTTCTTTATCGCATTGTCTGCTTTCTCATGTCGATTAAAGATTTGATTCATGTATGATGTCTCAGCTGTGATTCACTACAATAGGGCCCTACAGCACACTGGATCACAGTTCATTAAAATACCACAACACTGGATATTGTTCAAAGGAGATACATTTTAATTTAAAAACTTGCACACAAAACACAGCAAACAAATGTAAAATGCACAGCAAACTATTTACAATATGGCTCTTTTAAATAACAACTTCACAGTGCAGTAAAATCATCTACTGGAGAGCTTGGAGCAGATGGACGCTCAGGTGGATTTTATTAATTTTTTTCCGCGCATGCGTACTAGGTCGCGTTGTGCCCGCGGACGGACGGGGGCGGGGGTCTTAAATCGGTGACGTTGTTGTGTGTGGACACGGATAAGGTTAGGTGTGATTTACCCTGGATAACCTTATCCCGCTTAGTGTAAACGGGGCCTTAGTATATCAGTATGTGGACGATCAATGATGGAATGGATTAAGCAAAGAAATCAAACAAAGTACCAACATGATTCAGTTTAAGAAACTGTTCAAACTACAAGTGTTCACAAAGTACAAAGCAGAAGAATCCTAATACACATCTTGAAGATAAAACAAAAAACAAAAAAAGATAATCTCATTCATATCATAGGGCTGCTACAAACTGGGCTAGTCAGCTCGCTACAGCTAACGCTAGCAAACGTGTCCACGGCGTCTAAAGTTACGAAATAACTCTGCTCTGACTGGCGGACACGGTCCTCGAGTAGGGCCAACCTATGTACAAAGAACATGGAACCATACTCACCTTGTTTCTTTCACCGAGTCGAGTTCTTGTTGTCTTGGGAGCAATAGGCCAAGAGTGGCAGCGGCGTGATGGAGCAGACGCCTTCGGAGCGCAGTGGCTTCTGACCGGGACTAGCTTAGCTTTGCTAGCTTAGCAGCTAGCTGGCTGGAAGAGAGGCGGTGAACCAGAGAGTGGGTGCTGTGTAAGTTTGATAAGGCGACTGAATATGTTGGCGAAAAGGATTAAAGAAAGCTGTGAAACAATTAGAAGCACACAGATAGAATGATAGCACTTAGCTTTGGACCGGCAGCGAGCAGCAGTGGGTAAACTGGTTATATAAAATATTGCCCCTCCGCAATCTATAGAGGGACAATTGCGGTTCGAATTAGGATTAGTTTGAAATATTTTACTTTTAAACATGCCACTATATCACAAAGGATTTGAAACACTTTGACTCTTGTTTATTACTCAATTTATTAATAAAGCCCAGGAGAGCTTGTTGCGGTAGCAGCCACGACCACTCATGTTATTCTGTGTTGAAGCCACCACATTAAACTCTCTCGGTCACTTGATGTAAGTAAATGTTCATGTTTTAGCAGCAACTTAGTTTGTCAGAACTATTTTAGTCTTCTTCAAATACTGTAAGTTATCAGTAATGTTATATGCGAACAATTGAGGTTTTCTCGGTGTGTGCATTGTGCGTGTCACTGAGAATCTAATGTGGTGGCTTCAACACATCAACATGAGTCAGTGAGCGAGTATGGCGAACTCCTTTTTAAAAGTTGGCCTCAAAATGGTGCCGTGTAGTAACGTGAGGAGCCTTTGACAAATCATTTAGGAGAACCTACCCTCTCTGATAGGTCAACATTCCCTCACGTGACGACAGGGCGCCATATTGAGGTGAGAAAAAAATAAATAATTCAGTCTAAGCCTGGGCCAAGGGAAAACAACCTCATAGCCATATCACACATAAGCATGTGTGTAAGAGGGAAACATCAAACATCAAAGAACACAAAGGACATTAGAGACATTAAAAGAGCAGAGCTGATGCAACCAGCCATTTCTACATTTGTACAAAAGTAAAACAACAACAACAAAAAACTACAAAATGAAAAAAAAAAACATATACACTGCTGTGGCCTCTACGGTGGGGTGGGGGAAGCATGGCCAGAGACAGGAGCAGACCCAACAAAGCAACCAAGCGAGCCGACTCCACCCTCGGCCGCCCACTAACTCTCGGCCAGTATCCAGTCCGCATGGATGAGCGAGGATGCGTCCAAGGAGACCGAGGTGTCCGATACCTGCTCATTCTGCCAAGACACTGTGAAAGCTAAGCTAAGCTAATCAAAAATTCAAAAGTAGTTTGAAAGTGTGTGATGAGTTTTAATGACCAAAACAAATATGGTTGCCATCTGGATGCAAGTGGATAAAGCCGACATGTACAACTATGTTCGCATAGCTAGTGGTACGGTTAGCCTTTCGTACATGTTTACTAGGCCGGTTGCGAGTCAGTGCCCTAAGACTAGTTTCAATGTTGGGCGCTCTGGCCCCGAGAATACACTTAATTATGGTTGGGTTGCTTCCTGGTGATGGAGTCCCTAAGGTGTGGTGTCTAGCCATTTTAAAAATGTTTGACATGCTGACGATAAAATGTAATTTGTGTCTAAATAATGGGCTCTTTTTAGGCTAATTTAAATTAATTAAGCAATTTACTGTGATTAATCCAAATTCAATCAATCAATCAATCAATCAATGTTTATTTATATAGCCCTAAATCACAAGTGTCTCAAAGGGCTGTTTCAAAAGAAGTTTAAAAGTGTGTGATGAGTTTTAATGACCAAAACAAATATACCGTATTTTCCGCACTATAAGGCGCATCGGGATTATAAGGCGCACCTTCAATGAATGGCCTATTTTAAAACTGTGTTCATATATAAGGCGCACCGCAATATAAGGCGCATAGAATAGACGCTACAGTAGAGGCGGGGGTTATGTTATGCATCCCGTAGTTGCGAGACCTGTTGTGGCTCAATATTAGTCCACATATAAGGCGCACCGGATTATAAGGCGCACTGTCAGCTTTTGAGAAAATTGGAGGTTTTTAGGTGCGCCTTATTGTGCGGAAAATACGGTAGTTGCCATCTGGAATGCAAGTGGATGAATAAAATAAAGTAGACACCTCTGTCTCCTTGGACGCATCCTCGCTCGTCCATGCGGACTGGACACTGACAGAGAGTTAGTGGGCGGCCGAGGGTGCAGTCGGCTCTCTTGGTTGCTTTGTTGGGTCTGCTCCTGTCTCTGGCCATGCTTCCCCCACCCCAGCAGACGACGGTGTGGAACACGGCAGAGGCCACCGCAGCGTGTATGTTTTTTATTTTATTTGTGTTGTTTTTTTGTTGTTGTTGTTTTACTTTTGTAGCTGTATGTAAAAATGGCTGGTTGCATCAGCTCTGTTCTTTTAATGTCTTTACTGTCCTTTGGGGACGGCGTGACGCGGTTGGGAGAGCGGCTGTTTTTCAGCAACCTGAGTGTTCCTGGTTCAATCCCCACCTACTACCAGCCTTGAGCAAGAGACTCCTGATGGGTCAAGGTTAGGGCCTTGCATGGCAACTCCCGCCATGAATGGGTGAATGTGGAAATAGTGTCAAATTCCTGTTTATTTTTTTTCATGCTAAAGTATATGCAAGTTTATTTTTTACAATCTTGTCCCTTGAAAATATGTACTGTAACACAACTGGTTGCTAAAATGTCAGGAGTGGTGGTGCTGTACACATCCTTGCATGCCCACAAGGGAGCGAGTGTGCGGCTAGAGAGCGCCTAGATATGTGTGAGGGAGTCCGCCACGACAAGGTTACGTATCAATCATGAGTGTGGTGATGGTGGTGATGGGCAGTGAGGGAGGACTAAGAAGAACTAAAGAAAATGACAGAATTGTAATTGTAGCTGTAAGAAAGAAAAGTGATGCAGGGTGTCAAAGAGGAGGAAGAGAAGGAAGGAAGTTGAGGGGGAGCAACAAGAAAAGGAAAGATTCAACTGATGTGCTGGAGGGAGGAGGGGGAAGGAAGGAGGAGAGGGGGCTCATTAAGCGGTGCGAGATGGAAGTTTCAGTCGCTTGCTGGCATTCGACCACACTGATCCTTTGATGAGGCCTGCATCCTCCAGCTCAATCAGTCCCACATGAGTCCAACTGAGAGGCACACCGAGATGCCACAGAGACACTTTGGAGATGACAAGAAGGAAAGAAAAGAGCCATGAGGGAAGCAAACGGGCTGAGCAGACATTGATACCTAACAACAAAAAGCCACATTGAGAAATGGTTTGCAACTCTTGTGTCTGGGGAGGAGATTTGTTTTCTCAACTACTTGAGTGGACGCGAGTCATTGTGAGGACGAAAACACGCACAAGAATGCAGTGACTGCACGCAGATTTGCATAACTGTGGACTGGAAGCAAGAGTCTCTCTTGTCTCGGTTAGGCTGCCATGAAGCAATGCAGCCTGGGATTGTTTCATGTGTGCTCATGCATATTTTAGAAGCAGGCACACTCTCAAGTATCCACACACACTTCATTTTCCACGCTAAAAACACTTTTATATGAATTGGTTTTGGCCAGAAAACGTTTTGCCCTGGTTTTTATATCCTGCTGAGAACCAGCGTCCACTGCAGTGCACGTTTGTTTGCAGTCTGTTGTCAAATGTTGTCCAGGGTTAAACATTTGAGAAAAATATATCCCTGTTTTGCAAAACCCAAATGTCCAGATATAAAGTCTTGGTTATCATGCAAATGTAGCGGTTGTCGGCTCGCCGGCATGACAAACGAGCGTGCTAGCAACCGAGCTAAAAGCCCGGGATATCAACCCGATAGCCAGCACTGCTCTTAAGGATGTCAGGAAGTACAAACCCCGTTTCCATATGAGTTGGGAAATTGTGTTAGATGTAAATATAAACGGAATACAATGATTTGCAAATCCTTTTCAACCCATATTCAGTTGAATATGCTACAAAGACAACATATTTGATGTTCAAACTGATAAACTTTTTTTTTTTTTGCAAATAATCATTAACTTTAGAATTTGATGCCAGCAACACATGACAAAGAAGCTGGGAAAGGTGGCAATAAATACTGATAAAGTTGAGGAATGCTCATCAAACACTTATTTGGAACATCCCACAGGTGAACGGGCAAATTGGGAACAGGTGGGTGCCATGATTGGGTATAAAAGTAGATTCCATGAAATGCTCAGTCATTCACAAACAAAGATGGGGCGAGGGTTTTGATTGATTGAGATTGATTGATTGATTGAGACTTTTATTAGTAGGTTGCACAGTGAAGTACATATTCCGTACAATTGACCACTAAATGGTAACACCCGAATACGTTTTTCAACTTGTTTAAGTCGGGGTCCACTTAAATTGATTCATGATACAGATATATACTAGCATATATACTATCATCATAATACAGTCATCACATAAGATAATCACATTGAATTATTTACATTATTTACAATCAGGGGTGTGGAGGGGGGGGGGAGGATATGGACATCAAGTAGTGGACATAGAGAGAGAGAGAGAGAGAGAGAGAGAGAGAGAGAGAGAGATAGAGAGAGAGATCAGAAGGCATAAGAAAAAGAAAAAGTATCTGCATTTGATTGTTTACATTTGATTATTGGCAATCCGGGGAGGGTGTTAGTTTAGGGTTGTAGCTGCCTGGAGGTGAACTTTTAATACGGTTTTGAAGGAGGATAGAGATGCTCTTTCTTTTATACCTGTTGGGAGGGCATTCCACATTGATGTGGCATAGAAAGAGAATGAGTTAAGACCTTTGTTAGTTCGGAATCTGGGTTTAACATGGTTAGTGGAGCACCCCCTGGTGTTGTGATTATGGCGGTCATTTACGTTAAGGAAGTAGTTTGACATGTACTTCGGTATCAGGGAGGTGTAGCGGATTTTATAGACTAGGCTCAGTGCAAGTTGTTTAACTCTGTCCTCCACCTTGAGCCAGCCCACTTTAGAGAAGTGGGTAGGAGTGAGGTGGGATCTGGGGTGGAGGTCTAGAAGTAACCTGACTTGCTTGTTCTGAGATGTTTGGAGTTTAGATTTGAGGGTTTTGGAGGTGTTAGGGTACCAGGAGGTGCATGCGTAATCGAAAAAGGGTTAAACGAGAGTTCCCGCCAGAATCCTCAAGGTGCTTTTGTTGACCAGAGAGGAAATTCTGTAGAGAAATCTCGTTCGTTGGTTAACCTTTTTGATTACCTTGGTTGCTATTTTATCACAGGATAGGTTAGCCTCTAAAATGGAACCTAGGTAGGTGACCTCATCTTTCCTGGTGATAACAATGTCACCTACTTTTATGGTGAAGTCATTGACTTTCTTAAGTTTGATGTGGGACCCAAACAGGATGGATTCTGTTTTACCCAAGTGTATGGATAGCTTGTTGTCAGCGAGCCAGGTGCAAGTTCTATAGAGCTCAGCACTGAGGATTTTCTCCACCTGTGACTTGTCCTTGCCGGATACCAGCAAGGCAGAGTCATCCGCAAACAAAAACAATTCACAGTCGCATGACGATGACATGTCGTTTATGTATATTAGGAACAGTAAAGGTCCCAATATACTGCCTTGGGGGACTCCACAGCTCACCGAGAGAGAGGGGGGGGGGGGGGGGGGGGGCACGGTGCCGTTCACCTCTACCACCTGCTCCCTCCCCTCCAAGTAAGATTGCATCCAGCTCCATGAGGTTTTGTTAAATCTGATTGCTCTGATCTTATCCAACAGTATAGCGTGGTTAACGGTGTCAAAGGCCTTCTGAAGGTCCAGCATGACCATGCCGCAGTATTTGCCCGCGTCCACCTCATGTTTGATGTGGTCGGTCAGATAGAGAAGGCATGTGTCAGTGGAGTGGTTAGTTCTGAAGCCGGATTGGAATTTGTACATGAGTTTATTAGTGGCAAGGTAACTATCGACCTGTTCATAAACTATTTTCTCCATTACTTTCGAAACGGAACTGAGAATAGAAACAGGTCGGTAGTTGCCAGGTTCCAATTTGCTTCCTTTTTTAAAGAGGGGAGTTACTCTTGCTATCTTAAAATCTTTAGGTACTTGGCCTTGTGTAATTGATAGGTTTATTATGTGCGTGATGATCGGGGCAATGATGGAGGCAGAGTCCCTGAGGAATCTGGAGGGAATATTATCAAGGCCGGTGGCCTTGTTAGGGTGGAGCGCGCTCAATTTTTTAAACACCTCATCAGCTGTGACCATTTCTAATTTGAAATCATCGTTGGATACTCCTAGCTTTCTGTAGAAGGCTTTAATGTGTTCTACACCAAAGCGACCAGAGTGGTAGGACAGCTTGTTGACAAGAGTTGCGGCTATGCTGGTGAAAAAGATGTTAAGTCTGCTAGCTACCTCCATTTTGTCTGTAATGAGGGAGTCACCCTCCTTGATGCTGATGTTGGTGAGTCTTGTTTTAAGTTTCTGGCTGCAACCAGGAAGCTGGTTGTTGAGAATTTTCCAGAGCTCACGTGGCTTATTTGTGTTTTCCTCTATTTTGTCGTTAATGTAATTTTTTTTTAAGGATTTAGTCAGGTTGGTTGACTTATTTCTTAATTTATTGCATTGCTTTTTGAGAGTTGAAAGGAGTAATTTGAGGTTGATATTATTGGGTTGTTTATCTACTTCTGTTTTACATTTTTGGTATTCAGAGTATTTCCTGTCTCTGTCTTTTATGGCAACTAATAGGTCCGGATTCAATCAATCAATCAATCAATGTTTATTTATATAGCCCTAAATCACAAGTGTCTCAAAGGGCTGTACAAGCCACAACGACATCCTCGGTACAGAGCCCACATACGGGCAAGGAAAACTCACCCCAGTGGGACGTCAATGTGAATGACTATGAGAAACCTTGGAGAGGACCGCATATGTGGGTAACCCCCCCCCCCCCTCTAGGGGAGACCAAAAGCAATGGATGTCGAGTGGGTCTGACATAATATTGTGAAAGTCCAACACATCAGCGAAAGTCCAGTCCATGGTGGGGCCAGCAGGAACCATCCCGAGCGGAGACAGGTCAGCAGCGTAGAGATGTCCCCATCCGATGAACAGGCTAGCGGTCCACCCCGGAGCAGAGTAGAAAAGAAAAGAAAAGAAACGGCAGATCAACTGGTCTAAAAAGGGAGTCTATTTAAAGGCTAGAGTATACAAATGAGTTTTAAGATGAGACTTAAATGCTTCTACTGAGGTAGCATCTCTAACTTTTACCGGGAGGGCATTCCATAGTATTGGAGCCCGAATAGAAAACGCTCTATAGCCCGCAGACTTTTTTTGGGCTCTGGGAATCACTAATAAGCCGGAGTTCTTTGAACGCAGATTTCTTGCCGGGACATATGGTACAATACAATCGGCAAGATAGGCAGGAGCTTGACCGTGCAGTATTTTATACGTAAGTAGTAAAACCTTAAAGTCGCATCTTAGGTGCACAGGCAGCCAGTGCAGGTGAGCCAGTATAGGCGTAATATGATCGAACTTTCTTGTTTTTGTCAAAAGTCTAGCAGCCGCATTTTGTACCATCTGTAATCTTTTAATGCTAGACATAGGGAGGCCCGAAAATAAAACGTTACAGTAATCGAGACCAGATGTAACGAACGCATGGATAATGATCTCAGCATCGCTTGTGGACAAAATGGAATGAATTTTAGCGATATTACGGAGATGAAAGAAGGCCGTTTTAGTAACACTCTTAATGTGTGACTCAAACGAGAGAGTTGGGTCGAAGATAATACCTAGATTCTTTACCGAGTCGCCTTGTTTAATTGTTTGGTTGTCAAATGTTAAGGTGGTATTATTAAATAGATGTCGGTGTTGAGCAGGACCGATAATCAGCATTTCCGTTTTCTTAGCGTTGAGTTGCAAAAAGTTAGCGGACATCCATTGTTTAATTTCATTAAGACACGCCTTCAGTTGACTACAATCCGGCGTGTTGGTCAGCTTTAGGGGCATGTAGAGTTGAGTGTCATCCGCATAACAGTGAAAGCTAACACCGTATTTGCGTATGATGTCACCTAGCGGCAGCATGTAAGTACTAAAGAGTGCAGGGCCAAGAACCGAACCCTGGGGAACTCCGCACGTTACCTTAACATAGTCCGAGGTCACATTGTTATGGGAGACACACTGCATCCTGTCAGTAAGATAAGAGTTAAACCAAGACAAGGCTAAGTCTGACATCCCAATACGCGTTTTGATACGCTCTAATAAAATATTATGATCAACAGTATCGAAAGCGGCGCTAAGATCAAGAAGCAGCAACATAGATGATGCATCAGAATCCATCGTTAGCAATAGATCATTAGTCATTTTTGCGAGGGCTGTCTCCGTAGAGTGATTTGCCCTGAAACCGGATTGAAAAGGTTCACAGAGATTGTTAGACGCTAGTGTTCATTTAGCTGCTGTGCGAAAAAAATTTCGAGGATTTTCGAGATAAACGGAAAGTGGGACACCGGCCGGTAGTTCACCATGAGGTCAGGATCGAGGTTAGGTAGGGGAACAGTGACAGTGATAAGTTTAGAATATTTAACACTGATGGACCTAATAAAACAAAAAGCTCCTTGATAAGTTTCCCAGGAATTGGGTCAAGTAAACATGTTGTTTGTTTTGTCCCATTTACACATTTTAACAATTCCTCCAATGTTATTTCATCAAAGAGAGAGAAACTATTTTGGAGGGCAGTGTCCGTCGTATATACAGTCGTATCTGTGTTAATAGAACCCAGTTGTAGCTGAGATGCATTGTCTTTAATCTCTTTTCTAATGACTTCAATTTTCTTATTAAAGAAATTCATAAAGTCATCTGCTGAGTGGGTGGAGCTACTGGGAGGAGTCCCTTGTTGGGTTAGCGATGCTACTGTACTAAACAAAAATTTAGGATAATTTTTGTTGAGGTGGATGAGATTTGAGTAATATTTAGCTTTAGCTGACGTAAGCATGCGTTTATAAGTTATTAAACTATCACTCCATGCTTGATGGAAAACCTCAAGTTTAGTCGCACGCCGTTTTTGTTCCAGCTTTCTACATGATAATTTCTGGGCTTTAGTTTCTTCTGTAAACCATTGGGTACGCCTTTTAGGGGCCCTTTTTAGCTTTAGCGGTGCTACACTATCAATGGTGTCGCGCAGGGCGTCGTTAAAGTTGTTAGTGAGGTTATCAATAGAGCCCACATAATTTGGGAATGGTGCCATTACCGAAGGCAGTAGGTCAGTAAGAGCCGTCGTTGTGGCAGCATTAATGTTGCGGCTGCTATAGTAGTTATTATTATTATTATTAGTTTGTTGACAATGAGTCAGAACTTCGAATTTTATAAGGTAATGATCGGACATTACTTTAGTGTACGGGAGTATCGTAACTTTGGAGGTGGTGACACCCCTGACAAGCACTAGATCTATCGTATTACCGTTGCGATGCGTGGGTTCATTTATTATTTGTGTAAGACCACAGCTATCAATTATAGTCTGGAGCGCCACGCATGGAGGGTCCGATGGGGTATTCATATGGATGTTAAAGTCTCCCATTATGATTATATTGTCGGCGTGCGTCACTAGATCAGCAACGAACTCTGAAAATTCATTGATAAAGTCCGAATAGGGCCCTGGGGGGCGGTAGATGACAGCCAGGTGCAGAGGCAGCGGTGTGACAAACCTCACAGTAAGCACCTCAAACGAGTTATATTTATTATTTAGGTCCGAGGTAAGGCTAAAGTTTTTGTTGTATATTAGTGCAACACCCCCACCCCTTTTAATGGGACGGGCAATATGCGTTCCCGTATAGCCAGGAGGAGACACCTCACCCAGCGCAAAAAATTTGTCTGGTTTGAGCCAGGTCTCGGCTAGACAAACGACATCAAGATTGTTGTCTCTAATGACTTCATTAACTTATAACGTTTTGGAAGACAATGACCTTATGTTTAAAAAGCCCATATTATAGGTAGTGGGCTGTTTTGAGGAGTTTTTGTTGAAAGTATCCGTAGTAGCAATATTAATAATGTTACGTTTATTATGCGTAGTGCACTTTAAATAATTTCGACCATATCTAGGAATTGATATGACAGGAATTTTTAGATTGTTTGCCACCTCAGTAAAATGCATGTCCACCTCTGACGCAGAAAAAACATTATGTGAGTTGTATATTATTCTAAGAGAATTGCTATGTGTGCAGGGATTATCCAGCCTGGCGCTGGCTAGTTCTAGCTTAACAGACTCCTTATTAGCGCTTCTTTGTGGATTAGCATTTAGCTTTTTCGTTAGCCCCACTAACAACAACGCCTTTAGCTTTGTTGTTAGCCCCGCCCGACATCCCCGCTTCTGCTTCCAAGCGCACCGCTTACGTCTCTTTCATTGACGGTCTCCGCTGGTAGTGGACGCCGCTGCTTCAAAGACCACTGCTGGATGTAGCTCGCGAAGAATTCCCAAGCTAGCGAGTAGGTCCACCGTACACGCATCTTTCAGCCCAAAATGGCCCGATCTCTCCACATCCAGAATCGTAAGTCGGTCGTAAGTGATCACGGAGTGAACACGCTGTGAGCCAGCCATGAAATTGACTGAATTGACGGGTATTTTTGCCAAATCGGTCTACACTTCCAAGAGCGCTCGCAAGAAGCTGCCGCCGTGAAGCGCCGCCATCTTGATTCATCCATGGTTCCGAGCGGGCTTTTATCTTGACTGTTTTCATGGGAGCCATGTCATTTAGTATCTTTAGGAACGCCGTTTTGAAGCGATCCCAAGCAACATCGACCAGGTTGCTCGCGAGCACAGGGGACCAGTCCCACTCATCCAATTTTAAATTGAAATTGTCATTGGAGTATTTTTTGAGGGATCTGGATTGGGCTGTTATGTGGCCATTGGCTTTAGGTTTAGCTATTTTACGGGTGCAGAAGGTTAGATAGTGGTCGCTAAGACCACAGATCATGACCCCACTATTTTTTATTTTTGGCCGGTCTGAAGTGAGAATGAGATCTATGGTTGATTGGGTGGAATCACACACCCTTGTGGGTAGCGCTATTAGCTGGGAAAGACCGTGCAGATTACAAAACTTGCTGAAGGATCTGAAGACAGGCGCATCTTTGCGTTGAATATATGTGTTCAGATCCCCAGTCATAATTTTCTCCATGTTGTCTGTCCCTGCCAAGCATTCTTCCAAAGCCCCATAGAAATCACTCTGATTAGGGGGTCTATAAACAGTCCCTATTAGTACCGGCTTAGCGTTTTTAAATTTGATTTCCGCCCACACAGATTCCAGGTCATTGTGGTTAAGATCAGTGCGAGTTATGTATTTAATATCCTGGTGAATATACATACAAACGCCCCCACCATGTTTATTCCTATCCTTTCTGATAACCGAAAAGTTTTGTAATTCTATCTCTGAGTCAGAAATACTTTGATCAAATTTGGTTTCAGAGAAACACAAGATTTTTACCTTCGTGTTGAGGAACATTTCTCTGATTTGGTCAAGTTTGGCTCCAGAGAGGCTGTTCACATTAAGGTGGATGATGTGTAGTCCACTGGAACCAAAAAGAGCATAAGAGTCCGCTGTGTTGTGGTACTGACCAGAAAAATTGTTGGTTATTATTGCTGTTGAAGTTGAAGAGCAAGGAGAGAGAGGAGAGAGAGGCATATTATTTGTCCTCCAGGTGAAGGGGGAGGGAGAGGGAGGGGGAGGGGTGGAGTTGGAGAGGGGGAGAGGGGGAGGCCAGGTAGGGTTGCTGGGGGTGGGGTTGGGTTTCCTTTTGGCGGGCTTTTTTGAAGACAAAGAGAAAGAGAATAACGAAAATGTTTGTGTAAAGGCGCCTCTAAATCCTGTGTATGCCGTGTCCTCGACCGTCTGGGACCGGGGAGAGGCCGCGTGGACCCCCGCCATCTCGTGCAGTTCCCCGCAATCACCGAAGTCTGGGTCGCCGTCCGCCGCAGCCGCGTCGTTCACCGCCGCTGAGTCGCTGCCTTCTCTGATGACTGGGTCGTCCTCCACCGCCGCCGCCGAGCCTCCGACCGTGTCGATGAACGGGGCGAAGTCCTCCGCCGAGCCGCCGATCACTGGAGCACAGGTGAGCTTGAGCTGAGATGAGCCGGTAGCCGAGTTAGCTTCGATGGCGACGCTAGCAGTAGCATTGCTAGTCTTCGCCAGTCGGGACAACATTAACCGTGTTGTTGCAGGTCCAGGGTTGAGTTCAGTGTCTCCTGATAGTAGAAGTAATAGTAGTATTATTGACTTTCTGTCTATCCTTCCAGTCAGGGGCATGTTTCTTCTGCCTCGATGTGCAGACAAGCATGATGCTAACACGTTAGCTCCAAAGCCAAGGTGCTTCGCTGATGTATTGTCGTGGAGATAAAAGTCACTGTGTATGTCCATTTCGCGTTCTTGACTCTCATTTTCAAGAGGGTAGAGTATCCGAGGAGGTTTAAAATATAAATCCGTGATCCACAGTAGAAAAAGGAGGAAGTGGGGGATAATCCGAGCAGTTGTTTGGATTCCCGATCGGGAGCGAAAGAGAGTGCGACCGCTCATCTCGGCGTCCAGAGCTAAAAAGTCACCACTTTGTCAACAAATGCGTGAGCAAATTGTTGAACAGTTTAAGAAAAACCTTTCTCAACCAGCTATTGCAAGGAATTTAGGGATTTCACCATCTACGGTCCGTAATATCATCAAAGGGTTCAGAGAATCTGGAGAAATCACAGCACGTCAGCAGCTAAGCCTGTGACCTTCGATCCCTCAGGCTGTACTCCATCAACAAGCGACATCATTGTGTAAAGGATATCACCACATGGGCTCAGGAACACTTCAGAAACCCACTGTCAGTAACTACAGATGGTCGCTACATCTGTAAGTGCAAGTTAAAACTCTCCTATGCAAGGCGAAAACCGTTTATCAACAACACCCAGAAACGCCGTCGGCTTTGCTGGGCCTGAGCTCATCTAAGATGGACTGATACAAAGTAGAAAAGTGTTCTGTGGTCTGACGAGTCCACATTTCAAATTGTTTTTGGAAACTGTGGACGTCGTGTCCTCCGGACCAAAGAGGAAAAGAACCATCCGAATTGTTATAGGCGCAAAGTTGAAAAGCCAGCATCTGTGATGGTATGGGGGTGTATTAGTGCCCAAGACATGGGTAACTTACACATCTGTGAAGGCGCCATTAATGCTGAAAGGTACATACAGGTTTTGGAGCAACATATGTTGCCATCCAAGCAACGTTACCATGGACGCCCCTGCTTATTTCAGCAAGACAATGCCAAGCCTCGTGTTACATCAACTTGGCTTCATAGTAAAAGAGTGCGGGTACGAGACTGGCCTGCCTGTAGTCCAGACCTGTCTCCCATTGAAAATGTGTGGCGCATTATGAAGCCTAAAATACCACAAGGGAGACCCCCGGACTGTTGAACAACTTAAGCTGTACATCAAGCAAGAATGGGAAAGAATTCCACCTGAGAAGCTTAAAAAATGTGTCTCCTCAGTTCCCAAACGTTTACTGAGTGTTGTTAAAAAGAAAGGTCATGTAACACAGTGGTGAACATGCCCTTTCCCAACTACTTTGGCACGTGTTGCAGCCATGAAATTCTAAGTTAATTATTATATGCAAAAAAAAATAAAGTTTATGAGTTTGAACATCAAATATGTTGTCTTTGTAGTGCATTCAATTGAATATGGGTTGAAAAGGATTAGCAAATCATTGTATTCTGTTTATATTTACATCTAACACAATTTCCCAACTCATATGGAAACGGGGTTTGTACAAGAGGAACATTGATGACAAACAGACGAATAGTACGCACAGGACAAAGTATGACAGCGTTCAAGAATGATCTGAGAGATCAAAGTTGGGACAACGTCTACAGTGAAAATTAATCGATGATGCATGTGGTATTTTTCTAATACTTTCATGATGCTTTATGACAAACATTGTCCTTTGAAAAAACTTAGTAAGACGCAAAAGAAAACTAATCAACCATGGATGACAAAAGGACTAATAAATGCTTGCAACAAGAGTAATACATTATATATAACATTTACAACACAAAGATCTACAGAAGCAGAAAACAAGTACAAAACGTATAACAAGCTAACTGGCATACTACGAACATTTAGGAAATAATATTTTAGTCAATTATTAGACCGGGACAAAAACATTATGAGAGCAACATGGGGCATCCTAAATAGCATTATTAAAATAGTGCTAAAAAGGACTATGCTAAATACTTCTTAGATGGAAATGTAAAAAAATGACAATAGGAACGAAGTAGTTGAAAGCTTCTATAAGTACTTTGTGAACATTGGACCAAATCTGGAGGACAAGATTACAGATCCTGAGTCAGTTGAGGACTTGAATGACACCATAGACAGAAATCCTGACTCGATGTTCCTCAAAGGAGTGACAAAAGAGGAAATAGTCAATATTATGAAAAAATGTAAATACAAGACCTCAACTGATGGTTACAGAACTGGTATGGAAATGATAAAAAAGGTTATTGAAGGGACTTCAGAACCTTTAACATATATCAGCAACCTATCATTTCAAACAGGCAAATTACCAGATAAAATGAAAATAGCAAAAATCTAACCGATTTATAAGACTGGAGACAAACACCAGTTTACAAACTACAGACCTGTTTCTCTACTTACACAAATTTCTAAAATCATTGAAAAACTGTTTAACAACAGATTGGATACATTCATGAATAGAAATTAAACACTCACAGACAACCAATAAGGATACAGAGCCAACATCTCAACATCAATGGTATTAATCAAAATAACGGAAGAGATCACCAACACAATAGATAGTAAAAAATGTGCTGCTGCTGCAGTATTTATGGATTTAACAAAAGCATTTGACAAAAAAATCATGATATCTTAATAAACAAATTAAAAAGGTATGGAATCAGAGGGTTGGTCTTGAACTTGGTAAGAAGCTACTTAACCAACAGGAAACAATACGTGAAGATATGAGAACAAACGTCTACAGAGTTAAAAATATCTTGTGGCGTACCCCAAGGATCAATACTGGGACCAACATTTTTACAAACAACATTTCGAAAGTTACAAAAGACTTAAGGTTAGTACGATTTGCAGATGACAGGGTATCAATCAATCAATCGAAGTTTATTTTTATAGCCCTAAATCACTAGTGTCTCAAAGGGCTACACAAGCCACAACGACATCCTTGGCTCAGATCTGACATCACATGGACAAAGATGAGACCTTCTGGAGGAAAGTTCTGTGGTCAGATGAAACAAAAATTGAGCTGTTTGGCCACAATACCCAGCAATATGTTTGGAGAAGAAAAGGTGAGGCCTTTAACCCCAGGAACACAAGACCCAACCCGGAGGTTGGGTCTTGTGTTCCTGGGGCAATGTGGACAATGCTGAAGAAACAAGTCAATGTCAGAAAACCAACAAATTTAGCTGAACTGCACCAATTTTGTCAAGAGGAGTGGTCAAAAATGCAATCAGAAGCTTGCCAGAAGCTGGTGGATGGCTACCAAAAGCGCCTTATTGCAGTGAAACTTGCCAAGGGACATGTAAGCAAATATTAACATTGCTGTATGTATACTTTTGACCCAGCAGATTTGGTCACATTTTCAGTAGATCTATAATAAATTCATAAAAGAACCAAACTTCATGAATGTTTTTTGTGACGAGCAAGCATGTGCTCCAATCAGTCTATCACAAAAAAATAAGAGTTGTAGAAATTATTGGAAACTCAAGACAGCCATGACATTATGTTCTTTACAAGTGTATGTAGACTTTTGATCGCGACTGTAGATATATATATTTATATATATATATATATATGTGTGTGTGTGTGTGTGTGTGTGTGTGTGTGTGTGTGTGTGTATCATGTAAATATATATTGTGTATGGTCAAAGATTGCCATATAGTAAGTATCAATAGCACACAACTGTCTGATGTTATCAGTATGTTGAAGTAACTGAAGACATTTGCAACACAAATCACCACTTGGCAAACGTATGCAACAGAGCTTTCTTTATTGGTTTCCCTAATTGGTGCCAGTTTCCATTTTCATTTCCAGAAATGTACATTGGTTTTCTTTCCGCTCACATCCAGGCACGTAACGGGAGACGGCGGACAAAGAAAAACAGATAGTGCTAGCAGACACACGACGCTGTGCTGCGTACGCAAACATATTCCACCACTGTTGGTGCTCTGTTGTGTTGACTGATGTTGTTGTGTAATGACTCATCAGTGATTGTGGCCACTTTACAGTAAATGCATCAGTGGAAAATAAGAATAAAATGGGGGGGGGGATGGGGTTGGAACACAGAGTAGCACAATATTTCTCCAGTTGTGGGGTAAGTGACACAACAAAAATACACAAAGTCACCACAATTGAGCACAGAAGCCACCATGATGAAGAGTGTGCAGTTCAAACACAAGCAGGATCTGCAAGAAAAGTAAACAAGGCAAACTTTTGCATTTGGATGTACAAAGGATGCGATACAAGATGTTTGAAATGCATTAAGTGACACATGTTTACTTTCTGGGACAAGAAGTTGGTAGAAAATGGTACAAACAAGTTCTAACCTGTGGGGTCGAGCACTATCTGTTACGTCACATTGCCTCATAGGAAATAACAGAAATAAAAAAAAAATTGTTGCCATCATAAAACTTTATAGGCCTTGTAATAGGGCTGGGAGATAAAATGATACCAATATACAGTCCAGGCCAAAAGTTTGGACAAACTTTCTCATTCAATGTTTTCTTTATTTTCATGACTATTTACATTGTAGATTGTAACATCAAAACTATGAATGAACACATGGGGAGTTATGTACCTAACAAAAAAAGGTAAAATTGTTATGCACAGGAGGAGTAGACGGCACAGACCACAAGGGGGCGTAGTGCTCTATGATTTATTATATATATATATATATATATATATATATATATATATATATATATATATATATATATATATATATATATATATATATATATATATATATATAATGATAAATAATACTAATCTAAACTAGAGAATGTAGTGTGACAGAAATCAAAATGTGTGTGTGAGACTATGTGTGGAATTAACTGTTGTGTGTTACCGTGAGTGTTGAGCGAGAGGCGGAAGTCCTGGAGGGGAAAGGCAGGCTTGAATGTCCGTGAAACAGGCAGGTTGTATAGCGAGGCGTCAAAAGGTCCGTGTCCAAGCAAGGGTCGAGGATCGAGAGAGGCAGTCCGGAATCCAACAGAGGCACACATCTCGATCACGGGAGACAGGGAAAGCACTGCGGAAAACACAAAGGACATAAGACACGGGTACTGGGAAGGCACAGAGAGAGAGCCAGTATGCGGGAGGGGAGCCAGAGACGCGATAGCTTACTGTGTACAGAGAACTACGTTCCGGCACCAGATCTTCGGGTATGCTGGTCTTCATGCCGTCTACCCTCATCAGACCCAGGTGCGCGGATTGCAGATTGCTTGCAGCCGAGCAGGGGCGTGGCCGTGATGCGGGGAGACAGAGCAGAGGCGTGTCCCGGCCGTGCTCGCAGCAGAAGGCATGCGGGACTGCGCATGCGGCGTGACAAAAATAACTGAAAACATGTTGTGTATTCTAGTTTCTTCAAAATAGCCGTTTTTTTCTCTGATTACTGCTTTGCACACTCTTGACACAGGCACAGGGAAGGCACAGAGAGAGAGCAAGTACGCAGGAGGAAAGCCAGAGGCGGGATGCTTACTACGAAGAGTGAACTACGTTCCGGCACTGGATCTTTGGGTCCGGTGGTCTTTATGCTGTCTGTCTTCATTAGTCCCAGGTGCACAGATTAGTGATTGCCTGCAGCTTTGCAGGCGTGTGGCCGCGATGCGGGCAGAGCGAGCAGGGGCATGTCCAGACGGACTTCTAGCGGAGGTGCCGGCAGAGCTCGCAGCAGAAGACATGCAGGATTGCGTATGCGCCGTGACATCATCTATTTACATGAACCGCAAAGAGGATGTTGATCTACATATACTTTTTAACCTTAGCAACGATTTGGAGTGCATGAGAAAGACGGCTCTCTTTGACCGCATGGCCACTTTTTGAAAGTATATTGCAGAACACAGCAGCACCTGGAGTGGGAGTACCAGTCAGGTGACCTGGACACAGGTTTAAAAATCCTAAACACATGTTAAGACTGAGGCAGACAGGACGAAAGATAGCGCCTGCTAGCTCACGTACGCCATTACACTACATACTGACTCAGAGTCATGGCCAGGTGCACACTGGTGCGCAGTATGTATTATTTATTGCAAATGTTGGATTTGTTTCCTTGTGTTTTGCTTCTGTAGCTGTGTGGAGAAATGGCTCCCTTGAAGTGGTAGCTGGTTGCATCAGCTCAGGGATCTTCTAATGTCCTCTGGGTTCTTTAATGTTTCCTTCTTGTTTGAATGTTTTACCTTCTTTTTAGTGGACTTTTCAATCTGCACTGCAACTTCATAATTTATTCGGTGCATGGGACAATCATATCCTATAACAGAGGTGTCAAAGTGGTTTTCACTGAGGGCCACATCGCAGTTACACTATATTGCCAGAAGTATATGGCCACCTGCCTTGACTCACATAGGAACTTAAAGTGCCATCCCATTCCTTATTCATAGGGTTCAATAAGATGTGGGGCCACCCAGGGCCGGCCCGTGGCATAGGCCGTATAGGCAAATGCTAAGGGTGTCGTCCATCAGGGGGCGCCACGCCAGTGCCACAAATGTTGGAGAAAAAAAAAAAAAAAAAAAAAAAAAAAAAAGTTGGTACTATTATTTCTAAATACAAAAAATAATCCCACGTTAATTAAAATGCAAAGTAAAGCCTATTTAATAGAAATATTATTTGTTACAACATTACGCCCCCCCCTCCCTTCCCGTATCATGACTCTTTTTGGACGTCACCTCATCAAAAAATCAACACAAGATGTCAAAACGGCCAAAACTGTCAGGTGCCCAGGGAAGAAAAAATAGAAAAGAAGAGGAGGAGAAACGAGAAAAAGACAGAGGTAGCAGGTAGGTAACGTTAGCCTACATGAAATTATTTGTCTGTTACAGAATGTGATAACCTGGCTTTTTAGCATTAAGCTAATGTTACATGATTCGGCAATTGTTAATCAATAAATAGCTAGTTCTGTTTTAACGTCGGGTTAATATTGTGGAGGGGGCTACATTGTTATGGAAAATAATAATGTAACGTTAGGTAGTTACAGTACTCCCACCTTACATTCCTCAGAGACATTTGTATTAGATCTTTTAAGCAGGTGTTTTTTGTTTACATTGTTATTGCCTTCTGGTTAGCTAATGTTTGCCCTGCAGGTAATAGTCACTTTTCCACCCCTTTATATATTAGGTATAGTTGTAAGTCTAGTTGTTAAAGTGCACATTATTAATGTTAATTAAGCAATATTACATGAGAGGGAATGCTGTTTTTTAATTTGAGCACTGCTGTGATTCGGTTAAAGATAATCATAACATAACATTCTCATATAATATATTATACTGTTACTTTGCATTCTGCTATTCAGCATTTCACTGTAATGATGACAATAAACTGATTGTTAGATATTCATTTTATATTTTTTGTATTCATTTATTTATTCACATTTTTTTTAATCTTGTTAACTATTCTGATTGTTAATTTGCTTTCTTTAAGTAAAAAAAAAGGTCCAAGACAAAGCTATTCATTTTTTTGTGAGTATATACACTTCACTGCCGATGTGGGGGGGGCGCCACCTAAAATCTTGCCTAGGGCGCCAGATTGGTTAGGGCCGGGCCTGGGGCCACCTTTTGCAGCTATTACAGCTTCAACTCTTCTGAGAAGGCTGTCCACAAGGTGGGTTTATGGGAATTTTCCACCATTCTTCCAAAAGCGCATTGGTAAGGTCACACACTGATGTTGGTGGAGAAGGCCTGGCTCTCAGTCTCCGTTCTAATTCATCCCAAAGGTGTTCTATCGGGTTCAGGTCAGGACTCTGTGCAAGCCAGTCAAGTTCATCCACACCAGACTCTGTCATCCATATCTTTATGGACCTTGCTTTGAGCAGTGGCGCACAGTCATGTTGGAAGAGGAAGGGGCCCGCTCCAAACTGTTCCCACAAGGTTGGGAGCATGGAATTGTCCAAATTGTTTTGGTATCCTGGAGCATTCAAAATTACTTTCACTGGAACTAATGGGCCAAGCCCAACTCCTGAAAAACAACCCCACACCATAATTCCTACCACTTCGTGGCTGAGTTGCTGTTGTTCCCAAACTCTTCCATTTTCTTATAATAAAGCTGACAGTTGACTTTGGAATATTTAGGAGCGAGGAAATTTCACGACTGGATTTGTTGCACAGGTGGCATCCTATGACAGTTCCACGCTGGAAATCACTGAGAGCGGCCCATTCTTTCACAAATGTTTGTCGAAACGGTCTCCATGCCTAAGTAATTGATTTTATACACCTGCGGCCGGGCCAAGTGATTGGAACACCTGATTCTGATTATTTGAATGGGTGGTCAAATACTTTTGGCAATATAGTGTATGTTTGGCCCCAGAGTTCCGCTTCTAACAATGAATACTATTATTATGCTTCTTTTTTTTAATGCATTTTATTAGTAGATTTTTTTAAACTAAAATGTAAAAAAAATATGGTAAGTTGCAATAATTTCACCTTAAAATGTAGTTTGTATTACTGTAAATGGAAAAACAGTACTGCTGTTTTTATGGTATAAAAAAAGGCAGCTCAGTAGCCAGAATTTTACTGTAAAATTTACATTCGTTTTTTTACTGTAAATAAAAAAAACAACATTTGTACAGTAACATTTTGACACCTGACTGCCAGTTTTTTTTTTCTTCACAAATCAACAACTGTAGATTTTTCGGTGTATTACTGTAAATGCCAAAACAACACCAGAGTTTATTACAGTAAGAAAAGTACTGTTTTTTTCATATAGAAAAAAATGCTGTAAAAACCACAGTAAATTTCACAAGTTTACCATGAAATCTATTGCTACTTTTACATTGCACAATTTGATGGATAACTTGTCTTACGGCATATGCGCATACCATCTTTTCCTCCGCTGCAGGAGCAGCTGGAAGCTCCGCTGAGAGCCTCGCTCAGACCTAAACGGCTGTGGGCAATCTGCAATCAGCACACCTGGATCTAATGAGGCTCGACGGCATAAAGACCAAGGCAGCCGACGATCCAGTGCCGGAACGTAGTTCTCTGTCCGACAGTAAGTTTCGCGTCTCTGCCTTCCCTCCTGTGTTTGCTATTCCTCTGCTCCTTGTTCCTGTCATTTCCCTGTTCCCGCAGTATCCTCCGTCGCCTTGGAAGTGAGCTGTGCGTCTCACTTCCCTGGATCCCCCTCTGGACTCTGACTGCCCCCCTCGATCCTCGACCCCCGCTTTGGACACGGACCTCAAGACACCTCTCTCCAGCCTCACGGACCTTCTGCTTGGATCAAGGACCTTCTTCTGGCCAGGCCCTTTGGACTTGTTTGCCTTTCCAACCAACACGCACTTACAACAAGCTCCTGGTAATATTACCTTTTTAATTCCTGCACATAGTCTTGCATGCACACACATAGTAACATACACACTCCAATCCCTCACGAAGCTCAATAAAATCCTGTTGAGCGATACTTCCTGTGCCGTGCTGTCTCCTTCCGCCGCAGTTCATAACAACTTGCTGTGAATTCATTATTATTAGTATTTATTTATATTTTAAAAAATGGTTTGAATGTTTGATCACATATTTTTGCATAATTAGACAATATTTAAGTTAACATAATTTGCGATTACATGGAGTACATATAGTTTTTTCTCTCCCAAAATAGAAAGAAAGATACATTTAGTAAGAAAAGCTACAGTACTTTAGCAAACCTCGGCATTAAGTGGGGAGGGGGCAGACTGGCAGATCTGGACTTTGCGGACGACTTGGCTCTGCTTAGCCATTCCTACGCTGCGCTCCAAAAATTGACCAACAATCTGCATGAGCAAGGGGAAAAAGTCAGCCTACGTATAAGCCAAGAGAAGACCAAGGCCATGACCGTCGCACAAGACCAAAACGTTCCACTGATCATCGCAGGCGAACAAGTCATAGAGTACGTTGAGAGCTTCACGTATCTTGGAAGCAACATCTCAAACATTGGAGACGCAGAAAAGGATGTACAGACCAGAATCGGAAAAGCAGCAGGAGTCTCCCAACGCCTCCGGAACATCTGGTCATCAAAATCTATCTGTACGTCCACAAAGCTGCGCCTCTATATGTCAGTGGTCATCCCTACAATGACCTATGCCTGTGAGACGTGGATTACTAACTCGGCAAAGCTGGATGTCTTCCACCGACGGTGCCTCAGATACATCTTGAGGATCTCATGGAGAGACCACATCACCAATGAAGAGGTGATGAGAAGGGCAGGGCTAGCACCATTGTCTGACATAGTCTCTAACATGAGAAGGAGAATGGCTGGACACATACTCCGACTGCCAAGAGAGAGACCGGCAAGTGTGGCAATGGACTGGGTGCCAGAAGGGGGAAAGAGGAAGAGAGGATGGCCAAAGAAGACGTGGAGACAAACAGCCAAGAAAGACCTGAGAGAGATGGGAGTCAGCTGGCATGGAGCAAGAAGGGTCGCCAGTGACCGGAACAAATGGAGGGGACTCGTCGCCCAATGTTCCAACAGGAATGGGAGGAACTAAGTCTAAGTCTAAGTCTACAGTACTTTGATACATATTATTTCCAGGCTTTCGAGGGCCAAATAAAATGAAGTGGCGGGCCACATTTGGCCCCCGGGCCTTGAGTTAGACACCTGTGTCCTATAATATACTACTAATGCTATAATGTTCTAACAGTATGAATTTATTGACGTTCGCAGACAACACCACTGTCATGGGTCTCATCCAGGACGGCAATGAGTCTGCCTACAGACGGGAGGTGGAACAGCTGGCGGATCCCTCTGAAACTGAACCCTCTCAAGACTGTGGAGATGACAGCAGAGTCAGTCTCACTCTTCCCCCTCACCATTCTCAACAGCAGTGTCTGCTCTGGACCTCTTTTCAGGTTCCTGGGATCCGCAATCTCACGACGCCTGAAGTGGACCGCCAATATAGACACAATCCGAAAGAAGCTTAACATGCCCCAGGAGCTGCTGAACATGTTCTACACATCCATCATTCAGTCTGTCCTATGCACCTCCATCACTGTCTGGTTTGGATCTGCAACCAAGCTGGACAGACACAGGTCCCATCCCTGCAGAAACCTTACACCCTGGTCATAAACTGTATAAGGCGTTACGAATCCCAGTACGCCACAACAAGCCATCATAAGAACAGTTTCCTCCTCTAGGCCAGGGGTGACAAACTCATTTTAGATCGGGGGCCACGTGGAGAAAAATCTACTCCCAAGTGGGCCGGACTGGTTAAATCCTGGCACGATAACTTCCAAATAAAGGCAACTTCAGATTGTTTTCTTTGTTTAAAAATAGTACAAGCACATTCTGAAAATGTACAAATCCTAATGTTGTTGGGTTTTTTTTACACTTACATGTTGCGGTTAATAGTATTCTATCTTTATTTGTCGTTATTTATACTTTCTGAATACATGATGGGATAATGTTCATCAGCCAAGTCTTTGCTGTTAGTTTTCAATCTATCAAGATAAAACATATTATATCAAAATCTAATTACAGAATGTTATTCATGTAGTTTGATCATTTTCCTCGACTGATGTACTAGCATGTGGTTCATTTTGTACATACTCTATATTGCCAAAAGTATTTGCAACCACATATGAACTTGAAGTGCCATCCCATGGAATTGTCCAAAATGTTTTGGTATCCTGGAGCATTCAAAGTTCCTTTCACTGGAACTAAGGGGCCAAGCCCAACTCCTGAAAAACCAACCCCACACCATAATTCCTCCTCCACAAAATTTCACACTCGGCACAATGCAGTCCGAAATGTAGCGTTCTCCTGGCAACCTCCAAACCCAGACTGGTCCATCAGATTGCCAGATGGAAAAGTGTGATTCATCACTCCAGAGAACACGTCTCCACTGCTCTAGAGTCCAGTGGCGACGTGCTTTACACCACTGCATCCCACGCTTTGCATTGAACTTGGTGATGTATGGCTTAGACACAGCTGCACGGCCATGGAAACCCATTCCATGAAGCTCTCTGCGTACTGTACGTGGGCTAATTGGAAGGTCACATGAAGTTTGGAGCTCTGTAGCAACTGACTGTGCAGAAAGTCTTTGCACTATGCGCTTCAGCATCCGCTGACCCCTCTCTGTCAGTTTACGTGGCCTACCACTTGGTGGCTGAGTTGCTGTTGTTCCCAAACTCTTCACTTTTCTTATCATAAAGTTGACTTTGGAATATTGAGGAGCGAGGAAATTTCACGACTGGATTTGTTGCACAGGTGGCATCCTATGACAGTTCCACGCTGGAAATCACTGAGAGCGGCCCATTCTTTCACAAATGTTTGTAGAAACAGTCTCCATGCCTAAGTGCTTGATTTTATACACCTGTGGCCAGGCCAAGTGACTAGGACACCTGATTCTCATCATTTGGATGGGTGGCCAAATACTTTTTGGCAATGTAGTGTATATAGTACCATCTACAAAGATACAAATAATTGCTATTGTGACATCTAGTGGACACATTTAGAACAGCTGTTTATTTCATTAAAACATTTCAGGTAAATTTTTATACTTTGCAAACAAAAAAACGTACTTTATTTGTCACCATGGAGACCAGGATTAGTGATTTTGAAGTAGCTAAAACACCGCCGACTGCGGACGGACGTTAGCCGCTAGCTAGCTAGCCATATATATTTTCCTGAGGGCGTTTCAGTGTTATAACTTCACCTTTATCGTTAGTTTTTAGGCCAAAATGCGTACATTCTCCCTTTTCTGTCTACACATTGTGTCTGTTTGTAAGTACTCAGTGTGTGTGCGCTGCCGAACATGCTCATCTGCTCGTAAAACCAGCAATGTCACGACGTAATGACGACGCGCCGTTATTCCTGTAAAAAAAAAGGGTTGGTGCCAACCAGTACTTTTTAGAGGCGGTGTCGTACCGAATATGATACGTTAGTATCGCGGTACTTTACTAGTACCGGTATACCGTACATCCCTACTGAAATTTTTTGGAAATTATGTTTTTTCGAGCCAACACAAGAAAATATGTTTTTAGGGTTTTATAAGAAAATTATGCCTACCTCTTTAGGACCACCCTTTCTAGATATATAAAGATGTGTATTTACAACATTAATAATATATACATACTATGCAAATATAAAAATGCTTGTTGTGAAAAATGAGTTGGAATTTCACAAGAAAAAGGTCACGATTTCACAAGAAAAACTTACATTTTGGCAGCATTATAATAAAAGTCGTATTTTTTCTCAACACAAGTCAAAAGAAGAAAAACTGAACATTTGTACAATATTATGATAAAAGTTGGAATTTTACTCAATAACAGTCGCAGTTTTACAAGAAAAGCTTAAAATGTTGGCAATTTTATGAAAAGAGTCGTAATTTTACTCGGCAAAAGTCACAATGTTATAGGAAATCTTTACAATTTTGGCAACGTTATAATAATAATCGGAATTTTTACTTGGCAAAATTATGATAAAAGTCATTTTACTCAAAAAATGTCATTATTTTACAAGAACAACAAAGAAATTGGCAATATTGTGATTAAAGTCAGAGTTTTATATGACAAATGTCACAATTTTGCATTAAAAAGTAATAATTTTAAATAAAATCATAATTTTGCAATATTACAGAAACAGAAAGAATATGAGTTATTGTTCCCAATTTCATAAAAAAAAAGTTGACACAATGTGAGAAAAAGACTGCTTTTAGTTATTTTTGTTTTGTTTCATTTGTAATTGGTCTTTAATTATTCATTATTTACTTTGAATTATTACAGTATGTCTCTATATACATATTCATTATATTTTTTTTAAATTATTTTTGGCCAGAGGGGGTGCATTTCAATTTCTTACACACACTTGTTATTACATATGTTGACCAGAGGGAGAGCAATTTTTAAGCAGACACACAATCAACTTGAAAAATCCCTCCTTTTTGGGTCCACCCTCATTTAGATAGATGTCACCAGCAGGGGTGCAAATGAGACATTCTCTATTAGATGCAATGTTATTGGGACCATGATTTATGTCATCACTTTTTCACACCTCCTCATATGGAAGCATAGGCGCGGAGCACCCACGTGGGATTGATGGCAATTTTAAAATGCATTTTGAAGAATTAACCTTTTTGTTGCTAATTTTCTGGCAAGTTTGGTGCATTTTAACTATTAAAAAGTATTTAAATCACATAGTCTGTAACTAGCAAAGTCTAACTGATATTGCATTGTGCCCTTTATGAACTAACGACACAATCATTTTCACTTTGAACACAATATATACAGTGAATGCAGGGCATACTTACTCAACAGCCATGTCACACTAAGGGTGGCAGTATGAACAATGCCAACACTGTCATAAAAATGTGCCATATAGTGAAACCTCACTAAATAACGACAAACACATTTTGGAAGAATATTTGCACCGCAACACAACATAAACACTACAAAACAAATTCCCAGAATTCATACCATTGGGGGATCTACACCTAACATCCACTGTAATGATACCACGTACAGTAGCGTATCTAGTCGATACTACTATGATTACATCGATATTTTTTAACATCACAAAATCTTCTTTCGTTTTTTTTAATTTGTATTATGTTTATAAACTCAGGAAATATGTCCCTTGACACTTTGAATATGACCAATGTATGATCCTGTAACTACTAGGTATCAGATTGATACCCAAATGTGTGGTATCATCCAAAACTAATGTAAAGTATCAAACAACAGAAGAATAAGTGATTATTACATTTTAACAGAAGTGTAGATAGAACATGTTGAAACAGAAAGTAAGCAGATATTAACAGTAAATGAACAAGTAGATTAATAATTCATTTTCTACCACTTGTCCCTCATAATGTTGACAAAATAATAGCATGATAAATGACACAATATGTTACTGCATACGTCAGCAGCTAAATTAGGAGCCTTTGTTTGTTTACTTACTACTAAAAGACAAGTTTTCTTGTATGTTCACTATTTTATATTAGGACAAATTTGCAATAATAAACATGTTTAATGTACCCTAAGATTTGTTTTGTTAAAATAAAGCCAATAATGACATTTTTTGTGGCATTTAGAAAAGTACCGAAAAACTTTTGGTACCAAAATACTGGTATGGGGACAACACTAATACACACACACACTGAGCACCCACTGGCAGAAATGTAGATTGGTGCCTATGGATGGGAGGTACTTTTCCTTGTTGATGTCTTAAGAAGGGTAGAAATACAAGAACACACACACACACACACACACACACTCACACACACACACACACGGCCCCGCGCCCCCATTATGCAGCAACTGTTCCCAATCCTCACAAATGCGATAATGATAGGCTTTGGCCTTTGACAAAACAGCAGCCACGCACAAAGCGTGTAGCTTCTGTCCACCATCCTTTTTATTTACCCCCCACGTGAACTTTTTTTTTTTTTCAAACACAGAAATGCTGAATTCGGAGCATGAAGGTGCAGATAGGGAGTGTACGTGTGCAGACAAAGAGCACAGAGGACCCCCGTCTCTGCACTCGCCACAACAAAGAGCAATTAAACGGCGCTGCGCTGCCAGCTGAGGGCCGACCGCCAGCCACACTTCCACAAACAGGCACAAACCAAAGGATAGAAGCAATAAAAGCTAACCTACCAAGGCGACCCCCCTCCTCGGCACCCCTTTTCCCCCCTGATTCAAACCAGAAGGTGACTGGCTGGCTTTGTCGTATCGTTTACTATCACCGCTCCGGCTGCATTACAATCACATGTGCACCTTTTACACGCACACGCAATGATGCTGGTGCATCACATCTGCTTGGTCCATGGGGAGGGGTCAAAGGGCAACATCAGAGGTCTTACTACTCCACTATATGACCGTAGCAACTGGAAACATTACAGTCATTTAAGGCGTTTTTTGTGGGGCATGCTTGTTTACGCAAGGTTTGCTTTGCATTTATAAAACTATTCTAATCACTTATATATTTACAGTCACGATACACTTGTAAAGAACATCATGTCATGGCTGTCTTGAGTTCCCAATCATTTCTACAACTCTTATTTTTTTGTGATAGAGTGATTGGAGCACATACTTGTTGGTCACAAAAAAACATTCATGAAGTTTGGTTCTTTTATGAATTTATTATGGGTCTACTGAAAATGTGAGCAAATGTGCTGGGTCAAAAGTATACATACAGCAATGTTAATATTTGCTTACATGTCCCTTGGCAAGTTTACCTGCAATAAGGCACTTTTGGTAGCCATCCACAAGCTTCTGATTGAATTTTTGACCACTTCTCTTGACAAAATTGCTGCAGTTCAGCTAAATGTGTTGGTGTTCTGACATGGACGTGTTTCTTCAGCATTGTCCACACGTTTAAGTCAGGACTTTGGGAAGGCCATTCCAAAACCTTCATTCTAGCGTGATTTAGCTATTCCTTTACCACTTTTGACGTGTGTTTGGGGTCATTGTCCTGTTGGAACACCCAACTGCGCCCAAGACCCAACCTCCGGGATGATGATTTTAGGTTGTCCTGAAGAATTTGGAGGTAATCCTCCTTTTTCATTGTCCCATTTACTCTCTGTAAAGCACCAGTTCCATTGGCAGCAAAACAGGCCCAGAGCATAATACTACCACCACCATGCTTTTGTTTCATCTGACCAAAGAACTTTCCTCCAGAAGGTCTTATCTTTGTCCATGTGATGTCAGATGAAACACAAATTTAGCTGTTTGGCCACAATACCCACGAATAAGTTTGGAGGAGAAAAGGTGAGGCCTTTAATCCCAGGAACACCATCCCTACCATCAAGCATGGTTTTGCTGATTTACAGAGAGTAAATGGGACAACGTTTTTACACACACCCTGTACGTGTATGTAATGTAGTAACAGGTACATTCATAATAGCATTTAATATTTATGTATTTTGCTCATTTTAAGCATACACCGGTGTATTAATTTCCCAGATGCGTCATGTTTTGTTTTGTGTCATGTTGGTGCGTCCTCTCAATTGCTCTGTCGATTGCTATTCTGAATGTTGCTGGGCCAATTTGGTTTTGGGATTGGAATTGTATTATTATTGTTATATTGTGTATTATTTTGTTGAATTGATTAATTAATTCAAGAGAAAAAATAAACAAATTAAAAAAATTAATACAATTAATTAGACAGAATCTGTGAGGACTAATCACTCCTAAAAGGGAGGGGGTTTAATATTATCCATTTTTATGCTTAAAAAGACCT
>NC_084756.1:8112772-8122772 GCF_033978785.1 Entelurus aequoreus | reverse complement strand
TGCAGACCTGGGCAAAATAGGGCCCACGGGCCACATGCGGCCCATGAAGACGTTCAATCCGGCCTGCTGGACGTTCTACATATTTTTTTTAGACCTTTACCATCAAAACTGTATTTGCCATTATGATGTGCAGTGCTGTTTTTTAATGACCGTAAGTCTTCAACTATACAAATTATTTCAATGGTTGGAATCTGCACTTTTGGGTGTTATAGGAGTTATTACGGTAATCTACGTCACAGCAGCTCAGACCAGGAACAAAGCAGAGTGGGCGGGGTTTGTTTTCAGAGCAGTGTCAGAAACAGATGCGGAAGCAGATTTTTACATGATAATATATCATATTGTAGGTGTTTTATTACACTTTGCATTCATATGTTGCTGTTTGTTACATGTTTGTTGTGTTTTGCTCGATTGTAAAAGATACACAACTATCAAGGAGCTGGTCTGAGAAGTAAAATATGTTAATATGTTAATATTCAGTGTTTTATTGGTCATAGTTAATATTGTAAATCCCACTTTCTTTATTTTCATGTACATTTTGGGTGTCCCATTCAGTAAAAAACGGTAAAGTTCCATTCCGTTTTTTTGAGGTGGTCTGTCATAATCGGGCATTGTGACTTTTGGTATTAGGTGTTCCTGAAAAAAAGGACCCAAACACACCTACTGTACAGCAGATTTTTACAGTATATATCATTTATACACACATACACATTGGCCCCCCAGACACTTTTTTTCTCTCAATGTGGCCCCCCGAGTCAAAATATTTGCCCAGCTCTGACCTAATGAGAGTACTCTATTGCGACCATAAAGACTTCTAAAAAAAACATACGAAAACCGCCAAAAATACTCCATTTACATGTCGTGACCAAAATATCTATGGCGTTATATTTGTGTCCTCATGTTGAGGTCGCAAAGTCAGATTTTGAGGACAGACAAATATACACTTTACAAGAAATACATTGGCGGCTAACTCCGTAGCTTGTGCACGCCACCTTTCTGAGACTCATATTTTGTTAGCGCAGGCAGGATGAAGCAGGGCTTTTATTTTGAAGACAGGAACTGTGCTGTCGGTCTGATTGGCTGTTGGTCTCCAATGTAAGTAAAGCTTTATTTGATTAATTAAAAACATCTAAAACCCGACATGTAAAGCTGGGGTGACAGTAGTGATATAAATATGTCTTGAAGTTTGAGACCTCGACTATCAAAATGTCGAGCGACCTCCGTGCTCCTCTGTATATATTTTATTGTATAGGATTCGTCTCATTATCCACCCATTTTCTACCGCTTGTCCCTTTTGGTGTCGCTTATGAGAATCAGAATTGATTTGAAGACTTATAAAGAGAACTGCTGCATTTGGAAATTCACTATAAACTGTGTTAAAAGATGACAACAGAGTAGAGATACACATACGAATGTATGCTTGTTCGAAATAAATTGATACCATACCGTGTTGAACCTTGCCAATGTAACCACGGATGTTACTGAATTTGTTAAGCAGGTCTGAAAACCAATAAATCATAGCCTGCCATAGCAAGATATGACGGACACATGTGGTCCTCACACTATCAATGAGCTCTTTTCTTACAACTGTGATAAGTCAGTGCAGTTTTAATGTAAGTCGTAAATTAAACCTGAATACACAACACAAGAAGTACTGTATATAGAAATGACAGTAATAATTTAGTTGTGTCCTTATGTATTACTCCACCTATTAGGGCTGTGAATCTTTGGGTGTGTACAGAATTAATGTGGTATGTATTGTACAGTATCACATTACAGTATCATAATATAATTTTGAAATCTTCATAACCATGGACATCATTAAAACCACCTGCATATGATACTAGCTTGACATGCACATTACTCAATCTCTGCAGGTGTGTGAACAGGTACACTATATTGCCAAAAGTATTTGGCCACCTATTGACTCACATATGAACTTGAAGTGCCATCCCATTCCTAACCCATAGGGTTCAATATGATGTCGGTCCACCTTTTGGAGCTATTAAAGTTTCAACTCTTCTGGGAAGGCTGTCCACAAGGTTGCAGAGTGTGTTTATCGCAATTTTCGACCATTCTTCCAAAATGGTGAGGTCACACACTGATGTTGGTCGAGAAGGCCTGGCTCTCAGTCTACGTTCTAATTCATCCAAAAGGTGTTCTATTGGGTTCGGGTCAGGACTCTATGCAGGCCAGTCAAGTTCATCCACACCAGACTCTGTCATCCATGTCTTTATGGACCTTGCTTTGTGCACTGGTGCACAGTCATATATATATATATATATATATATATATATATATATATATATATATATATATATATATATATATATATATAAAATAATCAAACTATACAAATAAACAATAGAGTGGAGTGTGAACCAGATCCAAAAGTGTATGTGGTGTAAGGCTATGTGTGTAGTTAGCTGAAGTGTGTGTTACCAAAGTGTTGAACGAGAGATGAGGAAGTCCATGGGGCAGGCAGGTGATCCGGGATACAAGCGGGGCTCCGTGGGGCTGAGAGGGGCGTCAAGTCCAGGGGCGAGCGAGGAGTCAGGAACGAGGAATGCAGTCCAAAAACACAAGGGGGAGATCCAGGGAAAAGTGAGGCGCACAGCTCACTGTCCAGGCGACGGAGGGTACTGCAGGGACACGGAAGAAGACTGGGGGGGTTAAGGCACGGAGAGGAAAACAAGGAGAGAGAACTAAAGCTTAGCTTACGGGTCACCATGAGAAAACTAAGTTCCCGCGCCGATCCTTGGGTTCACTGGTCCCTTTATGCGGCTCGCCCTCATCAGTCCCAGGTGTGCAGCTCTCCGGTGAGTGATTGCAGCTGGTGGCTGCTGCAGGGCGGAGACGCGCGCGGCGCGTCCCTGGGTTTGCGCGGCCGTGGGTGTGTCCCCAGGTGCGCACAGACGGCAGGGGTCTGAGCCGTAACACTTTTAATGTCTTTTGTTTTCTTTCAGGTCTCCCTCTTACACATATGTTTATGTGTGCTATGGCTATGAGGTTTTTTTCTTCCTTGGCCTCAGTCTGGACCCCCTCTCTGGCCCGGGCTTAGACTGAATAGTTTTTTTCTCACCTGTTTCTCACCTTTTTTGTAAGGGCCGCCGGAAGTTGGCAGACCCGTCAGCGATCCTGTTCTGTCTCTCCGTAATGTTTGTCTGCTCTTGAGTGGGATTGTGCTGAAAATCGTAATTTCCCCTTGGGGATTATTAAAGTATTTCTAATTCTGATTCTGATTCTGATTCTGATTAACAAAAGCATTTGACACAATAAATCAATCAATCAATGTTTATTTATATAGCCCTAAATCACAAGTGTCTCAAAGGGCTGCACAAGCCACAACGACATCCTCGGTACAGAGCCCACATAAGGGCAAGGAAAAACTCACAACCCAGTGGGACGTCGATGAGAATGACTATGAGAAAGGAGAGGACTGCTAGGGGAGACCGGATGCAATGGACGTCGAGTGGGTCTAGCATAATATTGTGAAAGTCCAGTCCATAGTGGATCTAACATAATAGTGAGAGTCCAGTCCATAGTGGATCTAACATAAAAGTGAGAGTCCAGTCCATAGTGGATCTAACATAATAGTGAGATTCCAGTCCATAGTGGATCCAACATAATAGTGAGAGTCCAGGCCATAGTGGATCTAACATAATAGTGAGATTCCAGTCCATAGTGGATCCAAATATTATAAATATTCCAAAGTCAACTGTCGGTTTTATTATAAGAAAATGGACGAGTTTGGGAACAACAGCAACTCAGCCACGAAGTGGTAGGAATTACGGTGTGGGGTTGTTTTTCAGGAGTTAGGCTTGGCCACTTAGTTCCAGTGAAACTCCAGAAGAGTTGAAGCTGTAATAGCTGCAAAAGGTGGAGCGACATCATATTGAACCCTATGGGTTAGGAATGGGATGGCACTTCAAGTTCATATGTGAGTCAAGCCAGGTGGCCAAATACTTTTGGCAATATAGTGTATAAACATTGCTTTATGTATGCAAGACTTGTTCCTGCAAAGAAACAAAACACTTCACTGCGCTTTTTTAAATGTTGCCTATCACTCACAATCCCTATGTTAGACAAGAACACATATATTTTTCTATGTTTTATGCGTGGAAGTCGTAAAATATGGCGAGTAAGAGGTGGCTAACAATGCAGCTAATTGGAGAACACCATTTGCCCATAAAGCCCTCTAATAAAACATCCAAAAAATCACCAACAATACTCTATTTATGTCTTGTGACCTGAATATTAACCAAGTATTATTGGTATTGTGATTATAAGTGCTAACGCAGAGAAACTACTTTTGACGTGATTACAGACAGCGAACTTGTTTATGCTGCTTAGTGTTGTCCCGATACCAATATTTTGTTACCGGTACCGGTACCAAAATGTATTTTGATACTTTTCGGTACTTTGATACTTTTCGAAATAAAGAGGACCACAAAATTTTTTATTATTGGCTTTATTTGAACAAAAAATCTTAGGGTACATTAAACAAATGTTTTGTTATTGCAATTTAGTCCTTAAATAAAATAGTGAACATACTAGACAACTTGTCTTTTAGTAGTAAGTAAACAAACAAAGGCTCCTAATTAGTCTGCTGACGTATGCAGTAACATATTGTGTCATTTATCTACCTATTATTTTGTCAACATTATGAGGGACAAACTGTAAAAATGAATAATTAATCTACTTGTTCATTTACTGTTAATATCTGCTAATTTTCTGTTTTAACGCGTTCTATCTACACTTCTGTTAAAATGTAATAATCACTTATTCGTCTGTTGTTTGATACTTTACATTAGTTTTGGATGATACCACAAATTTGGGTATCAATCCGATACCAAGTAGTTACAGGATCATACATTGGTCATATTCAAAGTCTTCATGTGTCCAGGGACATATTTCCTTAATTTATAAACATAATATACACTTAAACAAAACGAAAGAAAATGTTGTGATGCCAAAAAATATTGGGGACTGGTACTTTTTAGAGGCGGTATAGTACCGAATATGATTCATTAGTGTCGTGGTACTATGGTATATGTATATTGTACAACCCTAATGCTGCTATATTGACATACTGAGCTGCTGCTGCTGCTACATCGCCTCTGAGTTAGTGAAAGTTAATTGTAGATTATAAACAATGCCTCTCACTTGTACAGTAGAAGGTTGTGGCCGTAAATCAAGACGTTGGTTGACTTTGACATTCAAGTTAGACCCAGAGAAGGCGAGAAAGACACGAAAAGACGCTTGTTCGCGGCAAATGTTTGAAGTGAAAATGATAAAATTAATACACAATGCTTAAAATGAGCAAAACACATAAATATTAAATTTTATTATGAATGTACCTGTTACTACATTACATACACTTACAGGGTGTGTGTAAAACTTTGATGCAAGTTTATAATTGGAATAGAGCGACTCTCATTGGGCCCCATTCAGCAACTGTTCTTAAGAACACATTTTGTTCTTAGGCCCACTTACGAAGATTTTAAGGAGATTTTTGTATTCACCAATGTTTTCTTAGCTGAGATTTGTTCGTAGGTAATCTAATCTAACAGTAACAAAATCTACAAGTGCTCCAAAGCACTCTTAGGGTGGCCTATTTGTTCTTAAGGGTGACACGTTCCCTTATTTCTATTGTCTAATGTTACATTAACATCATAGATAGAAATAAAATTTTCCTGAAGGAATCATGAAGTACTCTCTCATATATATCTATCTATCTATCTATCTATCTATCTATCTATCTATCTATCTATCTATCTATCTATCTATCTATCTATCTATCTATCTATCTATCTATCTATCTATCTATCTATCTAATTTTCCTGAAGGAATCATAAAGTACTCTCTTTCTATATATATATATATATATATATATATATATATATACATATATATATATATATGTATGTGTGTGAAAAAAAAATCACAAGACTATTTCATCTCTACAGGCCTGTTTCATGAGGGATTTCCTCAATCCTCAGGAGATTTTAATGGAAGCATTCACATACCATGGTTTATATAGGGCACAGAGCGGGTGGGTACAGGCAGGCGTGGGGGCGTGGTGATTGACTCATGTGTTACCTAGGAGGTGTTTCCTTCTGTGACGGCATGCTGATACAATTTCGCTGCGCTTGTTGAGGGATGACAACTCTGGGCGGTATATGATAAACAGTTTCTCTTTTAAGCATAGGTTGCATCTTTTGTTACCACGCCCCCACGCCTGCCTGTACCCACCCGCTCTGTGCCCTATATAAACCATGGTATGTGAATGCTTCCATTAAAATCTCCTGAGGATTGAGGAAATCCCTCATGAAACAGGCCTGTAGAGATGAAATAGTCTTGTGATTTTTTTTCCCACACATACATATTACGCTCTACCACGGTATCGAGCACTATTTTTTGGATAATCTAATTAAGACACACATATATATATATATATATATATATATATATATATATATATATATATATATATATATATATATATATATATATATATATATATATATATATATATATATATATATATATATATATATATATATATATATATAGATAGATACATGGATAGATAAGACAGACGGACAGACAGACATATAGCAAAATGAGCAATATATAGACATTTCACACACACACACACACACACACGACCATGTAGACCTATTTGCCCGAAGTGACGAATATTTATTTGAACGCTTTAGGCTACCTCAGCAGTCCCCCCTTTCTTAAACTTACGTTTTGACATGATGTATTTCCCCCCGCGGGATAATACGATTTTCTCTTCTGTAATCTGTTTGTGTTTTCTACGTGTGTTTGATGTTTGGCTTTTCCGCCGGAATTGTGCCCTTATATGGGGAAATAAGGGTGTTTAGGTATTCAAATTACAGAAGTAAGGGTGTTTACGTATGCATAATGGGGAAATAAGGGCGTGTTTATATGCATTTATGATAGACACGCACGCGCTAACCATTTCAATCAATCAATCAATCAATGTTTATTTATATAGCCCTAAATCACAAGTGTCTCAAAGGGCTGCACAAGCCACAACGACATCCTCGGTTCAGAGCCCACATAAGGGCAAGGAAAAACTTACAACTCAGTGGGATGTCAATGTCAATGACTATGAGAAACCTTAAAGAGGACCGCAGATGTGGGTGACCCCCTAGGGGAGACCGGATGCAATGGACGTCAAGTGGGTCTAGCATAATATTGTGAAAGTCCAGTCCATAGTGGATCTAACATAATAGTGAGAGTCCAGTCCTTAGTGGGGCCAGCAGTAGACGGGTCAGCAGTGCAGAGATGTCCCCAACCGATGCACAGGCGAGCGGTCCACCCCGGGTCCCGACTCTGGACAGCCAGCACTTCATCCATGGCCACCGGACATGTGCCCCCACCTGGCATTCAGCAACTTAAGAACAGCAAGTGGGAACAATTTGGCCGTTTAAGAACACGTCATGAATTTGAATGGACTCCTCTTAGGAAATCACTTAGGAAGAAAGATAAGAGTTAGGAACTTATTGCTGATTGTGGCCCATTGACTCTATTGTTAGCTGACTTTTACTAATGTTTATTTATGAATTAGAATGCATTATTGAATGACCTCTTGCCTCACATGGGATTGTGAATGACAAGCAACATTCCAAGAAAAGTGCAGTCCGTGTTGAAGCACTCGTTTTAAATCCATCCGTTCACACGAGCGGTTTGCCGGTTTCTCTCAGTCCTCAACCAATGTGTGACGTCGAATCCTTCGCTTTGTTAAATATGTTGGGTGCATTTAGTGCCATTTTAGGAAAGCGCTGGGTGGTCCGAGCAGCCAGAAGACGGGCTTCCCTCGCACATATGGCGTTTGCTTGGCCTTCTTTGTTTTGATTGTTGGGGTTTCAGGTTGTAGGTAATAAAGTCCCCCTGAGCTCTGTGCTTATTTGACTACAGCTAGAATACTATTTCTGTGTTCCTTGTCTGGCCTCTTTTTCTTTCTTTCTAACAGCTCCCCAGTTTTTACTCATCTTGATCCTCTTTTCTCATCTTGATCAGAATCAGGAGGAAGTCCCCTGCACACATGAGTCTCCTCTCCTCAAAAGGAAACACAAATCAAGCCCACTTCACTTGGGTTGCACCCAATCACTCAATGGATAAGGACACGCGATACTCTTGGTCACCCGATGGAGACAAACGCTCTCTTTGGACCCACTTGAAGACATTATCCCCTCACACTGCGGCGCAACATGTCTCGCATAAATGAAGGACAGCTCCCGGGTCCTTCCAAACCACAGGGTTGTGGGCACCAGAAGGCATCGGATGGAAAGCTCTGAAAGATCCTCTATTAATGCTAAAAGAAGCTTGGACCACAGAGCTGAAATAAAGACTTAAACAAAAGGAGCAGGTTTTTAACGAAAGACAGCTGAGGAGTTAACATTGGAGCTAAAAGTCAAGCCTTTAGACCAGGGATGTGCAAAATACAATGATTTGCAAATTATTTTCAACTTATATTCAATTGAATAGACTGCAAAGACAAGTTACTTAATGTTCACACTGAGAAACTTATTTTTTTGTTGTTGCAAATAATCATTAACTTAGAATTTAATGGCAGCAACACATTGCAAAAAAGTTGTCAAAGGGGCATTTTTACCACTGTGTTACATGGCCTTTCCTTTTAAGAACACTCAGTAAACGTTTGGGAACTGAGGAGACACATTTTTGAAGTGGAATTCTTTCCCATTCTTGCTTGATATACAGCTGAAGTTGTTTTGACGCTTCATAATGCGCCACACATTTTCACAGGCAGGCCGGTCTAGTACCCGCACTCTTTTACTATGAAGCCACTCTGTTGTAACACGTTCTGAATGTGGCTTGGCATTGTCTTGCTGAAATAAGCAGGGGCGTCCATGACGGATGGCAAGACGTGTTGCTCCAAAACCTGTATGTACCTGTTTTAATGGTGCCTTCACATATGTGTAAGTTACCCATGTCGTGGGCACTAATACACCCCCATACCATCACAGATGCTGGCTTTTCAACTTTGCACCAAGAACAGTCCGGATGGTTCTTTTCCTCTTTGGTCCGGAGGACACGACGTCCACAGTTTCCAAAAACAACTTGAAATGTGGACCCGTCAGACCACAGAACACTTTTCCACTTTGCATCAGTCCATCTAAGATGAGCTCGGGCCCAGTGAAGCCGGCAGCATTTCTGGGTGTTGTTGATAAATGGCTCTGGCTTTTCATAGTAGAATTTTAACTTGCACTTACAGATGTAGCGACCAACTGTAGTTACTGATTGTGGTTTTCTGAAGTGTTCCTGAGCCCATGTGGTGATATCCTTTGGACACTGATGTCGCTTTTTGATGCAGTACCACCTGAGGGATCTAAGGTCACGGCCTTGCTGGTTACGTGCAGTGATTTCTCCAGATTCTCTGAACCTTTTGATGATATTACAGACTGTAGATGGTGAAATCCCTAAATTCCTTGCAATAGCTGGTTGAGAAATGTTGTTCAACAATTTGCTCAGGCATATCGCCCCATCCTTGTTTGTGAATGACCGAGCTTTTCATGGAAGCTGCTTTTATACCCAATCATGGCACCCACCTGTTCCCAATTAGCCTGTTCACATGTGGGATGTTCCAAAAAAGGGTTTGATGAGCACCCCTCAACTTTCTCAGTCTTTTTTGCCACTTGTGCCAACTTTTTTGGAACATGTTGCAGGCATCAAATTCTAAATGAGCTAATATTTGCAAAAAATAACGAAGTTTACCAGTGTGAACATTAAGTATTTTGTCTTTGCGTTCTGTTCAATTTAATATAAGTTGAAAAGGATTAGTATTGTATTCTGTTTTTATTTACCATTTACACAACGTGACAACTTCACTGGTTTTGGAGTTTGTACTACTACTACAAAAAAAGAACAAACAGGTGTAATGTAACGAGAAATTCCGTAAGGTATTAAATTGCTTTTTTGGTAAAGTAACGAGTAACTATAATTAATT
>NC_084756.1:8085272-8107772 GCF_033978785.1 Entelurus aequoreus | reverse complement strand
GCTGGACTCTAGAAAGAGGTTCCGCAACCTCCGTAGCAGAACCTCCAGGTTCTGTAGCAGCTTCTTCCCTCAGGACATAAGACTCTTGAACACATGATAATAAACCCCTCAATTCCCCCCCAAAAACGGATTAACTGGCTGGAATTTAAAGACAATATAACATACATCCATAAACATGGATGCATATGCAAAAGTGCAATATATTTATCTGTACAGTAATCTATTTATTTATATCTGCACCTTATTGCTCTTTTATCCTGCACTACAACGAGCAAATGCAACGAAATGTCGTTCTTATCTGTACTGTAAAGTTCAAATTTGAATGACAATAAGGGAAGTCTAAGTCTCTAAGTCTAATATTGTCCAACTAAAAATGTTGTTATAGTTGGCTTGTGCATTTCAATGTGAAGACTGGTGGCACGGTGCCTACACCACCACCTTTGTTTTGTTTAAACAAGCCAGTTAGGGTTGAAGTGTTTAGAGAGGATTGTTGAAGTGGAATATTTCTGACATGTCAAAATATTATCCACAAATTGCACAGGGAGTTTTCTTCGAGGTAGATGGTAGAAAACATGAAGGACTAATTCATGCATTGCTGCATGGTTTTATTTGACAAATCAAGAGATATTGAAGTAGACTTGTCATTGCCAACCTAAGCAATTGTACACATGACGCCTGCTGGGGGTCGTTAGGTGGCAGCAAATCTCCTTGATCACGACCACGTCACGGCAGATGGCTGACTGGCATTTGTTTGAAAGAACATCAGACTTTGTGTGTCCAAAGTCAGATTTTTTGCAATAATTTACAAGACATAGTAGTAGATTTTAAAGAGAGGAATTATAGTTCATATTTGAACCAAACAGTGGCAATTCACCGTTCCTGGGAATCGATTTCCAGTCCTAATTTTAGGTACTTTTGTGTATGTTAATGTGTTGAGAAATCTTTTGTATAACACTATTTTTTTTCATTTTGCAACAATGAGTTGATTATGATAGCCATGAATCAGAATCAGAATAGTTTTTTATTGCCATTGTTTGAGAACGGGTTCACAAACTAGGAATTTTTTTTTGGTGCAATCGTGCAACATAAAACACATAACACAGAATGTTGTTTATCTTTTTTTCCAACACTTCTGTGTCACATTTGCAAGTACGGGAATGTACTGTATTATATACAGTGGAACCTCAATTTAAAAACTTAATTAAGGACAGAGTCCCTTTGGGACAGAGGACCCTATTGTATTTCTAGCATTTTATTATACCGCCGCCTCTTTGACACCCTTAACATGCTGCAAAACTCACCAAATTGGACACACACATCAGGAATGGCGAAAATTGCGATCTAATCAAAAAACCAAACCCAAAAACTCAAAATTGCGCTCTAGCGCCCCCTAGGAAGAAAACACAGACAAAACTGCCTGTAACTCCCAGTAGGAATGTCGTAGAGACATTAAAAAAAAAACCTCTATGTAGGTCTTACTTAGACTTATTTTTCATACATTGACAACCCCCAGCAAAAATCAACAGGAAGTTTGCAATTCCCCCTTCAAAACAAAAGTTGTGTAAAAACAGTCACCTTTTTTCAAACATTATCTCCTCTGAGCTCGTTTGTCGTGTCGGCTTCAAATTAGCACAGGAGAGAGATTGAACCCTTCTGTTTAAAAGTTGATGAAAGAGTTTTAATCACTGCTCCGATTTGGATTTTATGAGCTCTCAAAGTCGGTCCAGTCCATCGCTGCTTGCAGCTTTAATTGGTTCTTGAACCTGGTTTGCAAATTGAAAAGTTTGTATAGTAAAGTTCCCCATAAAAAAAACAATGTAAATATGAATAATTGAATAGTTGAATGAATAATGATATATATATATATATATATATATATTAGGGTTGTATACCGGTACTAGTATAGTACCGCAATATTAATTAATCATATTCGATACTATACCGCCTCCAAAAAGTACTGCCCCCTCGCCCCCCTGTCGTCATCACGTCGTGTCATTGCTGGTTTTACAAGCAGAGAAGCGTAAAAGGGAGAATGGACGCATTTCGGTCTAAAAACTAAAGATAAAGGTAAAGTTATAACACTGAAACGCCCTCAGGAAGAGGTGCTTTAAAACATAGCTAGCTAGTTAGCGGCTAAAGCCCAGCCGTAGTCTGCAGTGTTTTAGCGACTTCTGAATCACTAATCCTGGTCTCCATGGCGACAAATAAAGTAAGTTTCTTACAAGTATCATTATCACTGCAGGACGAGGAATAGCTAAACATGCTTCACTACAAACCGTAGCTCACCGGCGTCACACTGTAAACAAATGCCATGGATGGATCTACACCTGACATCCACTGTAATGATACCAAGTACAGGAGCGTATCTAGTCATCAATATTGTTCAGCATCATAAAATCTTCTTTCGTTTTTAAAAATTGTATATTATGTTTATAAACTCAGGAAATACATCCCTGGACACATGAGGACTTTGAATATGACCAATGTATGATCCGGTAACTACTTGGTATCGGATTGATACCTAAATGTGTGGTATCATCCAAAACTAATGTAAAGTATCAAACAACAGAAGAATAAGTGATTATTACATTTTAACAGAAGTGTAGATAGAACATGTTAAAACAGAAAATAAGCAGATATTAACAGTAAATGAACAAGTAGATTAATAATACATTTTTACAGTTTGTCCCTCATAATGTAGACAAAACAATAGGTGGATAAATGACACAATATGTTACTGCATACGTCAGCAGACTAATTAGGAGCCTTTGTTTGCTTACTTACTACTAAAAGACAAGTTGTCTAGTATGTTCACTATTTTATTTAAGGACTAAATTGCAAGAAGAAACATATGTTTAATGTACCCTAAAAATGTTTTTTAAATAAAGCCAATAATGACATTTTTTTGTGGTCCCTTTTATTTAGAAAGGTATCGAAATTACATTTCAGACACAATACAACATATTTGGTGTAGGGCTTACAAAAAGCATGTTAAAAATCACAAACATTTTGCATAAAGGCAAAATGTTGGCCCACACTAGGGCTTCAATGATTAGTTGACATACTTTAATCAACAACGTTAAGATTTGTTATTGTGGACTTAATAAAATCTGAATTGATGGATTGCCAGGCATTTTTGCGCTTATTCTTTTAGGTAGATGATTACAGCTAAATAAAGCTAAAAGTCCTTGGGTAAAAATACTTGTTCTACTAAGTGTCATGTGTACAGGACGTCTTGCACTTTATGTCTGTTGATTTATTTTTCACTGTGCTTATATTCTTAGAGCAGAGGTGTCCAAAGTGCGGCCCGGGGGCCATTTGCGGCCCGGAGCTCGGTTTTTATTGGCCCGCGACACATTCTATAGACAAACTAAACAAGTCCCAAATTAGAACAAAAAAACTATGAAAAATTAAACGGGACCAAATACCCCCAAAAATGGGACCTTCCATACATTTTCTACCGCTTATTCCCTTCGGGGTCGCGGGGGGCGCTGGAGCCTATCTCAGCTACAATCGGGCGGAAGGCGGGGTACACCCTGGACAAGTCGCCACCTCATCGCAGGGCCAACACAGATAGACAGACAACATTCACACTCACATTCACACACTAGGGCCAATTTAGTGTTGCCAATCAACCTATCCCCAGGTGCATGTCTTTGGAGGTGGGAGGAAGCCGGAGTACTCGGAGGGAACCCACGCAGTCACGGGGAGGACATGCAAACTCCACACAGAAAGATCCCGAGGCCGGGATTGAACTCACGACTACTCAGGACCTTCGTATTGTGAGAAAGTCGTATTGTGAGAAAAATGGGACCTGAAAACCAAAATTGCAGACAACCTGAGCTTCTTACTGTATAAGGTCTTTGAGGATTTCCGTGTGTCCTGTCATGATGAAAAAATGTTGTGGAGGGGGGCGTGGCCTGCGGGCCTGCCGCGGAGCGGGGTGTGTAAGGGCCGGTGAGTAGATTGCCCAGCTGGGGCTTGTTATCTAATCACCTGTCGCCCTTATTAGCAGCAGCCGAGACGAGACACGTGGTGGGGAGTTGGAGCAGAGACACGCCGGACTGAAAAGGCCTAAAGTATGTATTGCTGAAAAGCAAACGAGACTTGTATATGACAATAAAAGACTGTCTCAAACCTGTACACCGGGCTCACGAAAGATCTATCGGACTCAGGAGAACCCACCCACCATAGAGAGACTTCCACAAGTGTACACAATTCTTGTGAGACATGATATGTTTTTGAGTGTACTAAAGCTCTCAAAAGCATTTCAGTTGACGGTATAATAGCAATATTAGTAAATACAAGCTTACTTTCGAGCACAGTTAATATAAATACAAATAACATCATTATTAAAATAATCCTGAATTATTGTATTGCTTTGTTATCTATAACACAAAGCTAAGATGTCGACGTTTTTTTTAAATGTTAGCATATGTTCACCTACATTGTTTTGGTTTGAGTATTTTTCATATACGAAATGTAAAAAAGTGTCCCTCGCATCCTTCAATTTTTCTCTATGTGGCCCTCGCTGGAAAATGTTTGTACACCTCTGATTTAGAGGACTAATGTTAAACAGTCACTATAAAACAATTTGTCAGTAAGTAATGTTTATTTTGTCAGAGTCGAGTTTAAAATAATGGGTTTTAAAAATAAGTTAAAATCAAGTCGCGTACGCATCGTCAAACGTGTAAAAGAGCAGATCAAAAGCAATAATCAAAAAAATTATTGCTGATTAGTCGACTGTTAAAATAATGGTTACCAGTAGTTGTATCCCTAGCTGGCACAATTTGAAGAAACTAATGACACCTGAGACTTACCGACATTTGTTCGAAAATATTATAATTTCATACGTGTAAACCGAGGGTCTCCAAACTTTTTCCACTGAGGGCCGCACACTGACAAAATAAAGCACGTAGGGGCCATTTGGATATTTTTCATTTTATATATATATATATATATATATATATATATATATATATATATATATATACATATACACACACTATATTTGGCCACCTGCCTTGACTCACATATGAATTTGAAGTGCCATCCCATTCCTAACCCATAGGGTTCAATATGATGTCGGTCCACCTTTTGCAGACATTACAGCTTCAACTCTTCTGGGAAGGCTGTCCACAAGGTTGCGGAGTGTGTTTATAGGAATTTTCCACCATTCTTCCAAAAGTGCATTGGTGAGGTCACACACTGATGTTGGTGGAGAAGGCCTGGCTCTCAGTCTCCGTTCTAGTTCATCCCAAAGGTGTTTTATCGGGTTCAAGTCAGGACTCTGTGCAGGCCAGTCAAGTTCACCCACAGCAGACTCTGTGGACCATGTCTTTATGGAACTTGCTTTGTGCACTGGTGCACAGTCATGTTGGAAGAGGAAGGGGCCCGCTCCAAACTGTTCCCACAAGGTTGGGATTGTTCAAAGTTCCTTTCACTGGAACTAATGGGCCAAGCCCAACACCTGAAAAACAACCAAACACCATAAACCCTCCTCCACCAAATTTCCCACTCGGCACAATGCAGTCCAAAATGTAGCGTTCTCCTGGCGACCTCCAAACTCCAAACCCAGACTGGTCCATCAGATTGCCAGATGGAAAAGTGTGATTCATCACTCCAGAGAAGGCGTCTCCACTGCTCTAGAGTCCAGTGGCGACGTGCTTTACACCACTGCATCCCACGCTTTGCATTGGACTTGGTGATGTATGGCTTAGATGCAGCTGTCGGTCATGGAAACCCATTCCATGAAGCTCTCTGCGTACTGTACGTGGGCTAATTGGAAGTTCAAATTAATTATGACCACATGTGGAGTTATGTACTTAACAAAAAAAGGGGAAATAACTGAAAACATGTTTTATATTCTAGTTTCTTCAAAATAGCCACCCCTTGCTTTGCACACTCTTGGCATTCTCTCCATGAGCTTCAAATGACCTGAAATAGTTTTCACTTCAAAGGTGTGCTTGAAGTTCATCGAGAGAATGCCAAGAGTGTGCAAAGCAATAATGTTTATTTTTTATGATTTTTTTCTTTGTCAACAAACCCCTCGTTTTTTAATGCAAAAAACACAAAATATGCAATATTTTCCCCAAAAAATTGTTTTTAAGTGGAATATTTCATTTGGAGTTATTGTATAATTGGATAGGTTGACAATACATAATATTATTGACTTTGATGTAATATTATTTTCTTAGCAATGACAGTTTAAAAGAAAAAAACAGTTCACATGACAGCTTTGTAATTAGAGTCAACATTGCAACTTTTACTCGCCACAATTCACGTGTTTGCTTTTTTACTCCACTTTTTTATAGGTTTCTTTTTTTTAGCAATATTTTTAGACTATGCCGCGGGCAATTAAAACAATTGTAGCGAAAATGGCCCCCAGGCTGCACTTTGGACACCCCTAGTTTAATTGCAAAGCATTCATTGTTAAAACCATACACATTTTTCTTTAAGAGTTTTGAGATAAGAACTAGAGATGTCCGATAATATCGGACTGCCGATATTATCGGCTGATAAATGCTTTAAAATGTAATATCTGAAATTATCGATTTCGTTTTTTTTATTATAGGTATCGTTTTTTTTTAAAAATGTTTAATTTTTATTTTTTTTATTAAATCAACAGAAAAAACACAGGATACACTTACAATTAGTGCACCAACCCAAAAAACCTCCCTCCCCTCATTCACACTCATTCACACAAAAGGGTTGTTTCTTTCTGTTATTAATATTCTGGTTCCTACATTATATATCAATATATATCAATACAGTCTGCAAGGGATACAGTCCATAAGCACACATGATTGTGCGTGCTGCTGGTCCACTAATAGTACTAACCTTTAACAGTTAATTTTACTCATTTTCATTAATTGCTAGTTTCTATGTAACTGTTTTTATATTGTTTTACTTTCCTTTTTATTCAAGAAAATGTTTTTAATTTATTTTATTTTATTAATTTTTAAAAAAAGGACCGTATCTTCACCATACCTGGTTGTCCAAATTAGGCATAATAATGTGTTAATTCCACGACTGTATATATCGGTATCGGTTTATATCGGTATCGGTTGAAATCGGTATCGGTAATTAAGAGTTGGACAAAATCGGAATATCGAATATCGGCAAAAAAGCCATTATCGGACATCCCTAATAAGAACCTTTTTTTCCATCCACGTAAAACTGGTGTAAAAATCAATCCGTGTATATCACCCCAAAGCTGGTGGAAACACACCAAGGGCGGTTTGGGTCTACTTGTGGTTCTTAATAGAATTTGTCTCCTCATTTACATGATGCGAGTAGGAAAAGTCTTTTAAGGGCTCACCACCGTGTCTGCTAACTGAATATGTTCTGTCCACTGGTGGCGGCATTATTCCAAAACCACCATCTTGCCCCCAAGCAGACTTGCTGTCCAGGTGGTTTCATCAAAAGCATGTCGTTGCTCTGCATGTCGGAGTCCATGCAGGCAAAAGTGAGGAAGATGTGAAGCCACAATCAGCAGCATCAATGGCACTACAAGTAACCACTCTGGCTCGCTGGGTACTCCTTCCTGTCTAGCCCCCCTCCAGTCTGTTCGTCTACACACACACACACACACACACACACACGCACACGCACACGCACGCTCACACACACACGCACTTGTATTTGTTGCCTTCTTGAGACCTCCGAATAATGCCTACCTCCTTAGGATCGCCCTTTCTAGATATATAAAGATTTGTGTTTACATTATTAATAATATATACATACTATGCAAATATAAAAAAAGCTTGTTGTGAAAAATGAGTTGGGTTTTCATCAGAAAAAGGTCACAATTTCACAAGTAAAACTTAGAATTTTGGCAGTATTATATTAAAAGTTGTAATTTTACTCAACAGAAGTAAACATTTTACAAGAAAAACTGAACATTTGTGCAATATTATGATAAAAGTTGGAATTTTACTCAATAACAGTCGCAATTTTACAAGAAAGCTTAACATCTTGGCAATTTTATGAAAATAGTCTTAATTTTACTCGACAAAAGTCAAAATTTTATAAGAAAACTTTAAAAGTGTTGGCAATATTATGATAATAATCGGAATTTTACTTGGCAAAATTATGACTGCTTTTCGTTAATTTTTTATTTTAGAATTGTTTTGCTTTTTATTTTCTTCAAGTCATTACAGTATGTCTCTATATACAAATTGATTTTATTATTTGTATTAATTTTGGCCAAAAGGGGCGCATTTCAATTTCTTACACACGCTTGTTATTTCATATGTTGACCAGACACAGTCTATTTGAAAAATCCCTCCTTTTTGGGAGCACCCTAATTTTAATGGATTTCACCACCAGGGGTGCAAATTTTAGATTTAGATTTAGATTTAGATTTATTGGTCCCTGTTGGGGAAATTAATTTTCACTGCCGTACATTTAAACAATAGACATTACACATCACAAAACAAAAATGACAAAAAGACATCATACAGGACCAACACATTTACAGGCTTGTCAGACAGGTCCCGGGCCTGCTGTTAAGGGCGGCTATAGCTGCAGGGATAAGGCTTTTCCTGAGGTGGGCCCTCCGGAATTTGATGGTTCTGTGTCCAGGGTTTACCCCACCTTCCGCCCGATTGTAGTTGAGATAGGCTCCAGCGCCCCCCGCAACCCCAAAAGGGAATAAGCGGTAGAAAATGGATGGATAGATGGATGTACCTGCGCCCTGATGGTAGTGGTAGTGGGATTATGTATTGGTGTAGTGGGTGATTGATATCCTGGACTATCGTGTTTGCCAGTCGAATGAGACATTCTTTATTAGATGCAATGGTTGGGACCATGATTTCGGTCCTAACTTGTTCACCGGTCCTCATATGGAAGCTACTTTTCCCCGTTGATGTCTCAAGAAGGGTAGTAATACAAGAACACGCGCACGCACGCGCACGCACACACACACACACACACACACCCACACACACTCACACACACACACATTCTTGTATTTGTTACCTTCTAGAGACCGCCTAATAATGCCTACCTCTTTAGGACCATCCTTTCTAGATATATAAAGATGTGTATTTACAACATTAATAACATATACATACTATGCAAATATAAAAAAGCTTGTTGTGAAAAATGAGTTGGAATTTCACAAGAAAAAGGTGACGATTTCACAAGAAAAACTTAGAATGTTGGCAGTATTATCATAAAAGTCTCAACGCAAGTCAAAATTTTACAAGAAAAACTGAACATTTGCGCAATATTATGATAAAAGTTGGAATTTTACTCAATAACAGTCGCCATTTTACAAGAACAGCGTAACGTTTTGGCAATTTTATGAACAGAGTCGTAATTTCACTCGACAAAAGTCACAAGTTTATAAGAAAACTTTTACAATTTTGGCAATATTATAATAATAATCAGAATTTTTTGAATTTTTTTGTTTTTTATTTTCTTCAAGTTATTACAGTATGTCTCTATATACAAAAGTATTTTATTATTTTGATTAATTTTGGCCAAAGGGGGCACATTTCAATTTCTTACACACACTTGTTATTACATATGTTGGCCAGATGGGGAGCACTTTAAATTTTTACACACTTGTTATTTCAAATGTTGACCAGACACACAGTCAATTTGAAAAATCCCTCCTTTTTGGGACCACCCTAATTTTAATAGATTTCACCACCAGGGGTGCAAATGAGACATTCTCTATTAGATGCAATGATATTGGGACCATGATTTATGTCATCACTTGTTCACACCTCCTCATATGGAAGCTACTTTTCCTTGTTGATGTCTCAAGAGGGGTAGAAATACAAGAACACACTTAAACACATGTGTGCACACTCTTGTATTTGTTACCTTCTTGAGACGTCCGAAAAATGCCTACCTCTTTTGGACCACCCTTTCTAGATATATAAAGATGTGTATTTACAACATTAATAATATATACATACTATGCAAATATAAAAAAGCTTGTTGTGAAAAATGAGTTGGAATTTCACAAGAAAAAGGTGACGATTTCACAAGAAAAACTTAGAATGTTGGCAGTATTATCATAAAAGTCTCAACGCAAGTCAAAATTTTACAAGAAAAACTGAACATTTGCGCAATATTATGATAAAAGTTGGAATTTTACTCAATAACAGTCGCCATTTTACAAGAACAGCGTAACGTTTTGGCAATTTTATGAACAGAGTCGTAATTTCACTCGACAAAAGTCACAATTTTATAAGAACATTTTTAAAATTTTGGCAATATTATAATAATAATCAGAATTTTTTGAATTTTTTTGTTTTTTATTTTATTCAAGTTATTACAGTATGTCTCTATAAACACATTTATTTTATTATTTTGATTAATTTTGGCCAAAGGGGGCGCATTTCAATTTCTTACACACACTTGTTAGTACATATGTTGGCCAGATGGGGAGCACTTTAAATTTTTTACGCACTTGTTATTTCATATGTTGACCAGACACACAGTTAATTTGAAAAACCCCTCCTTTTTGGGACCAAATGAGACATTCTCTATTAGATGCAATGATATTGGGACCATGATTTATGTCATCACTTGTTCACACCTCCTCATATGGAAGCTACTTTTCCTTGTTGATGTCTCAAGAAGGGTAGAAGTACAAGAACACACACACACACACACACATTTCTCTCACTCGCTTTCATTTTCCGTTGACAAGCTCTCTCAATCTTTGACCACACGGCCTGGAAAAATAGCAGAGAGTCATGCTGCAAGGCAAGTCTATCCCTGACCCTGATTCCCTTTCACCACATTTCCATCAGCAGCGAAGTAAAACACATCTAATCATTTCACTTTTTTCCCCCTCCGTCGCCGTATTATAAACATTGTTAATTTTCTGAGGCTTGAGGAGAATGCATTAATGGTTAGATCTTCCATTGATCCACTTTATTGGCTCGCCTGATCAGCAAACGGTGCTTTTGTACGAACGTGTTTTGCATGCGCCGCCAACGTGGAAAAAAACAATAGTGTGCCAAACCTCTCACGACTATTTCAGAAGAGGAGGCTGCTGGATGACTTGGTTTGAGGTGCATGTCTCTACAGCCTGCAACCTCCTCTAAAAGTCAAGCTAAAACATTTGAAACCTGCCAAATTAGGACACCATGAATTCGACTATTCTTCTAAGTAATTTTTGTTACATGAAAATGTCAAAAGGTACCGTATTTTTCGGACCATAGGGTGCACCGGATTATAAGGCGCACTGTAGGGTTGTACGGTATACCGGTATTAGTATACTACTGCGATACTAATGAATCATTTTCGCCCGCTTCGAAGTCACGTCGTGACATTGCTGGTTTTACGAGAAGAGGAGCATGTTCAGCAGCGCGCACACACACAGAGTACTTACAAGCAGACACAGTGTGTAGACAGAAAAGGGAGAACGGACGCATTTTGGCTTAAAAAGTAAAGATCGTTCAGCATCTTATGTGGCCCGCGAAACCTGGAAAAATGTGTGTCAATAAATTACTTTCTTTTCTTTTTTTTTCGCTTTAAATACCTTGAAGGTAGAAAAGCGCTATACAAGTATAACCCATTTATCATTTATTTATCATTTTACTAAATGCATTATTTGTTTCGATTTTGACAGAAAAAAGGGCATATCTTTAAAATTCTAATATTATCTGACCACGTCAAATATTGTATTATTATCCATGTAATGTAATCTATAGCATAAATAGTTAAACATCTGCTTGTCACCTTTACTTATGATTTTAAAGCAAGTTATCCACCAATCTGTGCATAAAAAAATCTGATAATTAGAGATGATTATGCATTTACATAACTGCTGTCAAGTGATATATTTAAAAAAAAATCACATGCATCACACTTAAAATTCGATAAATCATGATTAAACAAAGGTTATACAGCTTTAACACCCGTGCTCCATACTCACTTCAGTGCTTCAGCCTTTGTGCCTTTCCTGTGTTTTTTTTTGCCTCTTGACAAGTTTTGTCCATTTTGCTAACTCAATATAAGTCCCAAAAAGTCAACAGACTAGCGTAGAAAGAAGGTCGGAATTGATGTAGAGTTTTAAAAAAAGACAATTTGTAAGTAGTATGTTAATGGGGCTCACAAGTATGGAAGAATTGACAAAGCAGGCTTCAGCAAGTTTTAATTGTGGTGAGACCGGACTTTTCTGCAAAAAGATGCCATGGCAGACTTATTTCACAGGGAGAAAAAAAGCCACCACCAGCGTGTCATGACGGCTTAGCCCCAACGCAGAACAAAAACGATATAAAAATAATAACAAAAACAGCAAACAAAAAGGAATGAGCAAAAAATAACTAAGGATGCACACTTATAGTGTGAGAAAACAGAAACAACACACAGAGGTAGCCGTTAACACTACACAGCAACGCTGGGACTGAGTCACAGGGAACAAGAAGCGTGAGTGGAGCCAAAGCAGAGGACATGTACGCGACTGGAAGGGTGAATCATCAGGAAACACAAACTGTTTACAATTCAACTTAAACGTGTGTCTATTTCAGTCAGTTGAAATCATTGAAAATACAGAAAATAAATGAGCAAACGTACTTCTGTGTTTGGCATGCAGAGGATCTGAATGATACAACTTTGTTTGAACTTGAGAATATCCCACATTTTTCAGATAAATGGTACGGTAACAGGACGCAGTGACAACCCAGGCACATGATTAAAGTGTGATTTCAACTAAATTGCTTGTTTTGTTGAATACATTTTAAAAAAAGCATAGTTGGAATTTCACTGGCACTTCAAATTGAAATAACTTTGTTACAGAATATCCCTTCAATCACTCTTGTTGATTTTTAAAACACAGCTCCTGTAAGGTTTACAAATATTGAGTTTTTTATTTTATTTTTTATTTTAACCTGTATTGTAGGCACCACCACAATGCATAAACAGTTACATTAAATTTAAAAAAAATCACTCAATAAATAAATTAGCATGTGATTGAAGTGTAAACTTTAATTTAAGAGCTGTGACAAAATAATGTCATTTATCATTTAGGAATGAAAGTTACACCTGCAGGATAGCATTGAATGTGTTTAAGACACACTAAATATAAACCCACCATTTTAACACTTGCAATAAATGAAGCCTATGTATTAAACAAAAATCCAAATCCACTTGATTTAGATAGCATTATTAACAAACAAACTGTTTCCAGCGTGCTGCACATAAAAAAATAATAACAATTAATTCAATTAAAAGCAATTAAAATTACAGTAGATAAAATAAAATCAATGAGAAAATACAAACCCAAATAATAATTATAATACAAATAATAAAAACACCAAAATAAGTAAAATTTTATTTTAAACTAAAATTAAATAAAACAAGATGAACTCCAAAACACCAAATATATATATATATATATATATATATATATATATATATATATATATATATTTAGTGTTTTTTATGATTTAGCCTTTATGGTATACACATTGTCACACAGCCACAATGGATTCAAAATAAATCAATCAATAAATAAATCAAACAAAAAATGACATTTACAGTTTACAGTTCCTGATACAGAATGAAAATTACATCCTTATGTACACACAGAAGTACAGCAAGCAACCAGATCTCACACACACACACACACACACGCGCACACACACACACACACACACACACACACACACACACACACACACACACACACACACACAGACACACACACACACACACGTAAGTAGAAAGTAGAAGACAACATATCTGTGGCGTGTGAGATATGTTAGTGTTGGTGAGAAAAAAACATGGAGTAAATGATGTTCGCGTTTTCCAGCAACATGAGTGTCGTCACTATGATTTGGTGAGCTTTTTGTGAACGCATGAACCAGTACTCTCCGCAAACATGCATAGCATGATTTACTAGTGTATGGAAAGACACAGTTATTTAGTACATAGATTTCTGGATCAAAAAAACAAACAAATAAGACATGAATGGCATTCCTATAAATTATTGTACCCATTACCATGGTATAAATTGTGGTGACGTTTTTTTGTTTTGGACCTACCTAACAATTGAACATGTCTGAAAAGGAGAACGATAAAGCAGAGCCTATTTAATTCGACTGTACCCTTCCAGTGTTTACATTTTGTAAAAGAGAAATAAATCAATAGAAAGAGAAGGAACAGACAAAAAGAAGTTTTATAAATAAATAATAAAGTAAAAATAGTCAATACATAAATAGTAAATACATAGAATAATATAGAGTAAATGAAAGAGTTCAGATAAAGCAAATGTATGTGTAAAAAAAACGTACACTTTACATGCACGTTGTTTCCATAAATGCAGAGTATAGATTGAGAAATGATCAAATAACTGCCATATTACATTTATTAATAAAACACATAATAAATGAGTGAAATGTATTGTCAGACTTATTTTATTATTCATCATATTATTTTAATGTTGTATTATTACCTCATGGAATGAGCAAATTATTTACTACCTGGTTTTATAAATAACGGAGAGAAAAAACATTTTCACTTATTCCAATTATTGTATTCATAGTATTACACAGTATTGAAAAGGGAAGGATTTGACCAGACTCAGGATTTCACTCGGTTTGCGGATTCATTGACCAGGAAGGTGAAAAACCTTTTAACATACAAAAAACAAAGTATCTTGTATCTTGAATAATGTATTCAAATCAGTATTTACACAAACTCAACAAAGCACATGTACTAGACAAAAAACAATATATTAAACATGGCCTATATTAACCATTTATATTAACCATTACATTATTATTATTATTAACCTTTGCTCATTGAGGCAGGTGGGCAAAGGCAAATACTGTAAAATGTCAGCATTAGATAAACAGAAGCCCAGTTCCATTTTTAGAACCATCTACTCTTAAATTAACCTGCTTTTTACCTTATATCTTAACCAAGATCATTTTACATATTGTATTCTACATTATGGTAATTCAAATCACATCTTTAACTAGAAGAGGCAATACCTAAAGGAATTGCGTGTGAATGCTCCAATGCTGAAGTTGAACTGAAATGCTGACAGAATGTAGTATGAATGTAAGAATAGTTTGAATGTTGGAATGGTTTGAATGTTGAAGAGATGACGCTGAACTGAAATGCTAATGGTATGTAGGATGAATGTAGAAATGGTTTAAATGCTGTAATCGTTTAAACGCTGAAATGGTTTGAATGTTGGAATGGTTTGAATGTTGAAGAGTTGGAATTTCCAGGAAAACGGTAATTGGGTTTGGAACTTTGGAAAGTGTTAGTTTGAATGTTCAGGATGAGTGGAATGTGTTGATGTTGGAATGGTTTGAATAGGTTGAAAAATGTGGGAATTGTGCAACTTGGAAAAATGTCCCATTCATTTCAATGGGAACTTCCTGGAAATTTGGGAATTTGGGGAAAAGCGGGATTTTTTAAAAATGATTAGTGAATTGGTTGGTGTTAGAATTGTTTAAATCGGGCAAGAAATGTTGAAGTAGTAAATAGTATTAGGGAATTTCGGGAAAATCTGGAATTTTTTGGAACTTGGAAAAAGGGTGGTTTGAAGTTCCAGAATGGTGGATTGGGTTGAAGGTGGAATGGTTTGAATGGGTTGAAGAATGTGGAAATGGTGGAAGTTTGAAAAATGGCCAATTTATTTTGAATGGGAAAAATGTCCCGGAAAACCTGGAATTCTGGGAAATCTGGGAATATTTGGAAATTGTCAACGGAAAGCCCGCGATTCCCGAATAGGCTGAACAGTTTGAAGTTGGAACGGTTTGAATCGGGTGAAAAATGTGGAAGGTAGAACGCGCCAAAATCTGGAGAAGAATAATAATTTGAAGTTAAATAATAATAAATAGATGCATTTTGGTGTAGATATATATATATATATATATATATATATATATATATATATATATATATATATATATATATATATATATATATATATATATATATATATATATATATATATATATATATATATATATATATGTATATATATATATATATATATATATGTATATATATATATATATATATATATATATATATATATATATATATATATATATATATATATATATATATATATATATATATATATATATTCCAAGCCCGATGATTTCACGTTATCGATGGGAAGATGCATTTTTAGACAATATCATTTGCCTGAGCGGGTAGGAGACACCGAGCGGTAGAAAATGGATTAGAAAGGACAGATTTAAAAAAATGATGATTTAAAAAAAAAAAAAAAAAAAATGTAATCGCAATTTATTATTTTATTTTTTTTAACTTGGGACTTCCCGCGGGCCAGATTTTGGCGGTAGTGGGCCGGATTCAGCCCGCGGGCCGTAGTTTGGGGACCCCTGTTTTTAAGGAACTCAAAGCGATTTGACACTATTTTCCACATTCACCCATTCACACACACACATTCGCACATTCACACACTGATGGATGCCATGCACGGCGCTAACCAGGCCCATCAGGAGCAAGGGTGAAGTGTCTTGCTCAAGGACACAACGAACGTGACTAGGATGGTAGAAGGTGGGGATTGAACCAGTAACCCTCAGATTGCTGGCACGGCCACTCTCCCAACTTCGCCACGCCTTTGAGAGCTTTGCCTTGCGGCTCAGCTCCTTCTTCACCACAACGGATCGATACAGCGTCCCGTGTTTTGGGCACGTCCGACCGGTAGGAGGCCACGGGGAAGACCTAGGACACCTTGGGAAGACTATGTCTCCCGGCTGGCCTGGGAACGCCTCGGGATCCCCCGGGAAGAGCTGGACGAAGTGGCTGGGGAGAGGGAAGTCTGGGCTTCTCTGTTTAGGCTGCTGCCCCCGCAACACAACCTCGGATAAACGGAAGAAGATGGATGGATGGATGGATGGATGGATGGACGATGGATGGTGTTCACCCTGTGCGCTCCCCTGTTAGCTGACATTTGCTAACGTTTATTTACGCTTTAGAATGGATACAAAGGGAAAAAAAGTATGTGTTCTTGTCAGAAGTCAAGTGACAGGTCGTCATAGATAGATAGATAGATAGATAGATAGATAGATAGATAGATAGATAGATAGATAGATAGATAGATAGATAGATAGATAGATAGATAGATAGATAGATAGATAGATAGATAGATAGATAGATAGATAGATAGATAGATAGATAGATAGATAGATACTCTATATTGCCAAAAGTATTTGGCCACCCATCCAAATGATGAGAATCAGGTGTCCTCTTGGCCCGGCCACAGGTGTATAAAATCAAGCACTTTGGCATGGAAACTGTTTCTACAAACATTTGTGAAAGAATGGGCCGCTCTCAGTGATTTCCAGCGTGGAACTGTCATGGGATGCCACCTGTGCAACAAACGCTTTTCCATCTGGCAATCTGATGGACGAGTCTGGGTTTGGAGGTTGCCAGGAGAACGCTACATTTCGGACTGTATTGTGCCGAGTGTGAAATTTGGTGGAGGAGGAATTAGTTCCAGTGAAAGGAACTTTGAATGCTTCAGGATACCAAAACATTTCGGACAATTCCATGCTCCCAACCTTGTGGGAACAGTTTGGAGCGGGCCCCTTTCTCTTCCAACATAACTGTGCACAAGTGCACAAAGCAAGGTCCATAAAGACATGGATGACAGAGTCTGTTGTGGATGGACTTGACTGGCCTGCACAGAGTCCTGACCTGAACCCAATAGAACACCTTTGGGATGAATTAGAACGGAGACTGAGAGCCAGGCCTTCTCCACCAACATCAGTGTGTGACCTCACCAATGCGCTTTTGGAAGAATGGTGGAAAATTGCTATAAACACACTCCGCAACCTTGTGGACAGCCTTCCCAGAAGAGTTGAAGCTGTAATAGCTGCAAAAGTTGGACTGACATCATATTGAACCCTATGGGTTAGGAATGGGATGGCACTTCAAGTTCATATGTGAGTCAAGGCAGGTGGCCAAATACTTTTGGCAATATAGTGTAGATAGATAGATAGATAGATAGATAGATAGATAGATAGATAGATAGATAGATAGATAGATAGATAGATAGATAGATAGATAGATAGATAGATAGATAGATAGATAGATAGATAGATAGATAGATAGATAGATAGACAGAGCATCTTGTAAGGGTAGAAACAGAGGGGCATGCAAGGGTTAAAAAAAATAAAAAAATAAATAAAATGAATAAAACTTTAATAAACAATTTTAACAGAATTCTGTTTTCATGATGCAAAAAATGGGGAAAAATTGATTAGTAAAAATCCATAAAACATATTTATAAATGAGTTTAATAGCAGGTGTAAATGCAAACACGACCGTTTAGAGACTGGAGGTGTGATTAAATTGAGAGGCAGTTCCACTTCCTGTCCCTCATTTAATGTGTACCCTGAGGAACTTTGTCTGCCTCTGCCCTGCCGAATGTTCCGTAAAGTTTCTTTCTTTTCTCTTCTTTCTTTCTTTCTTTAGTTTATTTCGAGCATGAACACACTTACAGCATAACACATCACACGATTTCATATCATGTCACTTTACACCATGTCCGAAAAGGAGTAGGTAGAAGCAAAGCTTATTTAATCCTACCCCTTTCCCACTTCAGAGTGTTTACAAATACATCTGTTCATTTACTGTCTTCTTTTTGTAGCACAATGACATCCGTGAAGGATTAATACAGCAGTTTTTGTAATAGATAATTAAGTCAGTCATGATACACATACTGAGATGAAGAACCTCCCATTTTCAATAAGGTTGAAGGTGTTTATCATAATTCTTCTTCTTTGTACTTTGTAAGCACTATTAATTTGAACAACGTCTTAAACTGGATCATATAAGTACATTGTGGAAGTCACTTTGCAGCCGTTCTCCTGGTAGACACAGCTCTGGAGCCAAGCGTGCAGTCTTTAATCAGGTTTTAATGTACATCGATTTGATCACAAGTTGTTCTCTTCAGCAGGACGCAACTTTTCAGCCGCGTCCGTATCCTCTCTCCCCTCCTGCTCCCGGCCGCTTACTGTTAAAGACAACAGATGATTAGATTGACACGTACCACCTGTGAAATCTAATCACCTGCCAGCTGTGTCTCGCCGTCAGCACATGCCCCGCCCCTATCCGATGGTGCTCGTCCTCAGCACCATAGACAGAGGTGGTGACCTTTGCTCCTGCAGGCGCGCTGGCCACACCTCCCCCCACATACATTGTTTAACTTCTTTACTTAATCCATTCCATCATTTAATTCCACATACTGATATGCTAAAGGTTTTTAGTGGTGTACGAGCATACAAATGTTTTAAATAAGATTTTCTTCTAAGGTTATGTTTCTCCTCTTTAGTTGAGAAGAAAAGTTGTACATTCTTTGGTAGCAGGTTATAGTTTGCGTTGCACATTATTTTAGTTGTTTGCAATTTTACCAAATCATCAAGCGTCAATATTTTTGACTCAATAAATAAAGGGTTTGTATTTTCTCTGAATCCAACATTATGTATTATTCTAATTGATTTTTTTTTTTAATATGGTTAACAAATGAAGCCCACATTTGTAATTATTTCCCCACATTTCTACACAATAACTCAGATATGGTAACACGAGCGAGCAGTAGAGAGAATATGAAGTGATTTTTGGCCCAGGACGTATTTTGCTTTGTTCATTATTGAAATGTTTAGTTTAGTTTGATGACGAACACACGCTTACTTGCTACAATATACTTCATTTCCAAACAGACATTCACATTTCCAACAGCTTGTGAAGGCAAAAACACACAGGGACATGCAAGGTTTAAAAATAAATAAATAAAATTAGACTAAAATAAAATATACAACACAATTAAATGCCTACTGAAATGAAATTATTTTATTTAAACGGGGATAGCAGATCCATTCTATGTGTCATACTTGATCATTTCACGATATTGCCATATTTTTGCTGAAAGGATTTAGTAGAGAACATTGACGATAAAGTTGCAACTTTTGGTCACTGATAAAAAAAGCCTTGCCTGTACCGGAAGTAGCGTGACGTCAACAGAGGAGGACTCCTCAAAATTTCCCATTGTTTACACCAGCAGCGAGAGCGATTCGGACCGAGAAAGCGACGATTACCCCATTAATTTGAGCGAGGATGAAAGATTTGTGGATGAGGAACGTTAGAGTGAAGGACTAGAATGCAGTGCAAGACATATCTTTTTTCGCTCTGACCGTAACTTAGGTACAAGCTGGCTCATTGGATTCCACACTTTCTCCTTTTTCTATTGTGGATCACGGATTTGTATTTTAAACCACCTCAGATACTATATCCTCTTGAAAATGAGAGTCGAGAACGCGAAATGGACATTCACAGTGACCTTTATCTCCACGACAATACATCGGCGAAGCTCATTAGCTACTGAGCTAACGTGATAGCATCGGGCTCAAATGCAGATAGAAACAAAATAAATAAATCCCTGACTGGAAGGATAGACAGAAGATCAACAATACTATTAAACCACTACACGGTTAATAATTCCCAGCCTGGCAAAGCTTAACAATGCTGTTGCTATCAACGCCATTGAAGCTAACTCAGCAACTGGACCTCACAGAGCTATGATAAAAACATTAGCGCTCCACCTACGCCAGCCCTCATCTGCTCATCAACACCCGTGCTCACCTGTGTTCCAGCGATCGACGGAAGGACGAAGGACTTCACCCGATCATCCGTGCGGTTGGCGGCTAGCGTCGGATAGCACGTCTGCTATCCAAGTAAGTCCTCCTGGTTGTAAATGAAAACAGAGCTTTTTTGTATTGTATTCAATGGGGTACCAATACTTCCGTATCAACCGTTGGCGTCACGCGCATACATCATGCGTCATCATATCTATACGTTTTCAACCAGAAGTGTGGCGGGAAATTTAAAATTGCACTTTATAAGTTAACCCGGCCGTATTGGCATGTGTTGCAATGTTAAGATTTCATCATTGATATATAAACTATCAGACTGCGTGGTCGGTAGTAGTGGCTTTCAGTAGGCCTTTAAGGGTTTCATGGTGCAAAAAATTAAAAAATATTGAGCAAAGAACACATATTTTTAAAATAGTTGATTAGCAATCGTTAATGCGATTTTAGAGTGCAAAGTGAGGGAGAAACATTTGAATTCTCACCTGCTCTGTCATATGTCAAACATAAAGCATTAATGGGCGTTGAAGACTTCCACCAGGAGTAGGCAATGTGCCAAATGAGAGGGGAAGGAAATCCCTCAGAGTGGCTCGTACTTATTTATTTGTGTTTGTTTTTATAAGACAGCATGAGATGCGTACACACACAGACACTGTAAATGGCTAGATGGACGTATGGGAAGATGAACAGATGTCTGCGTAGAGAGCAAACCTTTGTTGTTCCACTCACGCCCCTTCTTGGAAGAAGAAAATAAAGCCATGGAGGTTAGTCGGAGAGCAGACTCCCAAATATAGCTGCTGTGTTCTTGTGAGGGCCAGACTCTGCAGAACGACAAGCCCGTGCCCTGTAATTGAGGAGAAAATAAGGACAGAAATTATATGTTTATTTTTGACAACAATTTTAATCTTCTGTGCTCGCCTTCAGAAAAAAGAGAGACTCCCACAAGAAGGAGATGAGAATATGTCTTTTTGACGGAAAGTGGAAGGTTTTTTTATATATTTTTAATTTTTTTTACCGACAAACAAACTTAGCTTTTTTTCATATGGGAAAATCAGTTTCAAATGAAAAACATGAGATATCGTGTTCCTTTTTGACAAATAAAAACAAAGAAGCTCCACTTAGAAATGTCAGTTTAGGAACATTAATGTTGTGTGTGCAGAGGGAAGGAGAGGGGCGTCGTTTAAGCTCTATTTATTTTTATATGTATAACACATATATATATATATATATATAAATACTAAATAATAATATAGATGAACAAGGGAATGGAGTGTGTAAACAAAATCAAAAAGGTATGTGTATGGTGTGCAACTACAGTATGTGTGGGAATTAACTGCTGAGTGTTACCGTGAGTGTTGAGCGAGAGAGACGGAAGTCCAATGGGGGCAGAGCAGGCTCGTAGATCCGTGAGACAGGCAGGAAGTCGGAGCGATAGAGAGGCGTCGAAGGTCCGTGTCCAAGCGGGAGGTCGAGATCCAAATGGGGCAACCAGAGAACCAGAGGGGAACACAGGGGAGACGAGACACATAGCTCGTCACGCGGGAACGAAGGGTTGCTGCAAGAAACGACAAGGGGGACACGGGACCAATCAACACGAAGAGGGAGAAACACAGAGAGAGAGTATGCATCTAGCGTGGAGAATATCGGCTTACTGTACAGGAACAGATGACTACGTTCTGGCGATTGATTGCAGCTGCTTGCTGCAGTCGGACTGACACGCGCCCGGCACGCTCCCGGAGGTGTGCTCAGCGCAGCGCACACGTGAATGCACACTGAGGTGCGCTCGGGCCGTGACAATTAACGTGAGAAAATTAGCGACCCTGCAACATAGCATTTAAAATACCACTTTACTGTCATTGCACTTAAAACAAATACAACACAATTTGTTCAT
>NC_084756.1:8047772-8075272 GCF_033978785.1 Entelurus aequoreus | reverse complement strand
AGTACATATTCCGTACAATTGACCACTAAATGGTAACACCCCAATAAGTTTTTCAACTTGTCGAAGTCGGGGTCCACGTTAATCAATTCATGGTAAAGTTACATTGTTTAATGCATCCAGCGGGGCATCACAACAAAATTAGGCATAATAATGTGTTAATTCCACGACTGTATATATTGGTATTGGTTGATATCGGAATCGGTAATTAAGAGTTGGACAATATCGGAATATCGGATATCGGCAAAAAAGCCATTATCGGACATCTCTAGTTTCAATCAATCAATCAATCAATCAATTTCATGTTTTATTTGTGAAACACATATCAAGCCATGTGTCACGTTCAGTTGGAAACATGCGCCAAAAAAGATTTTTCCGTGCCTTTGCGACTATAGAAACTGTCTCTGGCACATGTTGAAATTAATCCTTTCATTCGTCATTTGTTCCTTTCATTTTTTTTTTATCAGCGCCTAATTTCATCACAACTTTTCTCTGCATTTGTTTTATGCGATGAGATGATCTCCTCTTCATTTTAACGACCTGATCCTGTTTTTCCAGGCTAAAAAGGCTTGAAAGTTCCAGGGTATTGGCATCAGGGAGAATATTAACAATCCTGCCTAAAAAACCACAAGCTCAGGCCCAGCGGGGTGTTTTTTTTTTTTACATCATATATGAGGCCAATGAGCCGTCCTGTTCTTTTGTGATTTTGCCACTCATGACTTATTTTCCGCTCTCCTGCAGTCTCCAAACATGAACATTCCAGCTCGTTGGTCATGATGGGAAGACTGCAAGAGAAATGTTGGACATGATACTGTTCTCTGTCCTGCAACTTGTCTCCTGGATCAGATGATTGATGAGCGACTCATTCATGCGTCTCGCTCTACAATTAGGGCATGTGACGTTTTGGGAAGGAATGGAGTCTTTTGAACGGCTCTTTTAAATGAACGATGAGAACCAATTCCCAGTTGTAGGACGTTCGTTTGAGAGACGTTTTTTTTTACGCGCATGCAAATTTAGTCTTTGGCAATTGTCCACTCTGCACGTGCATGCCACCCGACTGGCAACTGCACTAGAAAGTGAGTCAGAGTGAAAGAAAACAGCAGCATTTTTATATTTATAATCCATACACAGTCATGGGCAAAAGTTGTACACTTGTAAAGAACGTAATGTCATGGCTGTCTTGACTTTACAATCATTTCTACAACTCTTATTTTTTTGTGACAGAGTGATTGGAGCACATACTTGTTGGTCACAAAAAACATTCATGAAGTTTGCTTCTTTTATGAATTTATTATGGGTCTACTGAAAATGTGAGCAAATCTGCTGGGTCAAAAGTATACATACAGCAATGTTAATATTTGCTTACATGTCCCTTGGCAAGTTTCACTGCAATAAGGCGCTTTTGGTAGCCATCCACAAGCTTCTGCTTGAATTTTTGACCACTCCTCTTGACAAAATTGGTGCAGTTCAGCTAAATTTGTTGGTTTTCTTACATGGACTTGTTTCTTCAGCATTGTCCACACGTTTAAGTCAGGACTTTGGGAAGGCCATTCTCAAAACCTTAATTCTAGCCTGATTTAGCCATTCCTTTACCACTTTTGACATGTGTTTGGGGTCATTGTCCTGTTGGAACACCAAACTGCGCCCAAGACCCAACCTCCGGGCTGATGATTTTAGGTTTTCCTGAAGAATTTGGAGGTAATCCTCCTTTTTCATTGTCCCATTTATTTTCTGTAAAGCACCAGTTCCATTGGCAGCAAAACAGGCCCAGAGCATAATACTACCACCACCATGCTTGACGATAGGTATGGTGTTCCTGGGATTAAAGGCCTCACCTTTTCTCCACCAAACATATTGCTGGGTATTGTGGCCAAACAGCTCAATTTTAGTTTCATCTGACATCACATGGACAAAGATAAGACCTTCTGGAGGAAATTTCTGTGGTCATATATATATATATATATATATATATATATATATATATATATATATATATATATATATATATATATATATATATATATATATATATATATATGATGATCATCCTGTAGCTGGCCGCCTCTGGCGAGGGTGTATAGTGTTAAAGGCCGAAACACCCAATGACCCAGACGAACACTACTGATGATGCGCACCCGTAAATTTTATCCGTCAGGTCTTCCATTCACGTTCACTGTTCTAGTCATTTTAATGTCTTAAATCATTTTATGCATTTGTGTTTCGCACAAGAGGTAATATATATATATATATATATATATATATATATATATATATATATATATATATATATATATATATATATATATATATATATATATATATATATATATATTATTTTTATTTATTTTTTTTGTTTAAAATTTTTTTTTTTTACATATTCTTCATTGTATTTATTTATTTTTATTTGGATTCAGGTTCATTACTCTAAGGCAGGGGTGGCCAAAACGTTTCCATGCCACAGACTGACGAATCCGAATTCGTTTTCAACTTCAATTTTTTTTTTCAAAGAACTAGAAAATGCAACTTTTGTAGAAATTGCGTGTGAATGCTCAAGAGCCAAAGCCGAACTGAAATGCTGCTAGCATGCCGGCCAGATAGCGTCAAGTAACAAAACATTTTAGCAAAATAAGCTAAGAAAACTAGCATGTTAACAGTATTATGCTAACAGCTAACTGTGCTAACAACTAACAATAGCATGCTGAAAGTTAGCCTTAATGAAATACTGAAATATATGACAGTGTGATTGAGGTGTACACCTGCTAAATTAACTAAAACATCTATCATGCTAATGTTGTTAGCATGCTAAAATTGTAACCGTAACATGTGTCAAGTACCAATATACCTGTATATTACTCTGAGGTATATTGCCATATATCAACTACTGTGTGGAAGTGTGGGGGAACACATATAAGAGTAACATAAAGGCATTGTATCAACTACAGAAAAGAGCTATAAGGATTATTCATAAAGTAGATTACTTAGAACACACTAACATATTATTCATTAATTCAGGTTTATTGAAATTACAGGAGCTAGTAAAGTTACAGACATTATGTGTCATGTTTAAGGCTAAAAGCAAAACATTACCAGCAAATTTACAAAAAATGTTTGTCATCACTTCTGAGAATGAAGAGCATAGAAGAAAAGGTCATTTCCAACATCAGTATTCAAGGACAACTTTAAAACAAATGTGTATATCAGTGGTGGGGGTTAAACTATGGAATTCTCTTTATAATGAGATAAAAGATTGTAAAAATATATTCAAATTGAAAAAAATATATAAAGACAGAACAATAAAATCATATGGACAGCCATAAGTGTTTACATTTTGCTTTATATTTATTAATTTACTTGTTTTTTGCCTGGTTTTGTATCTGTTTTGTATCATCCTGTGAGGTGTACCTGTATATTACTTCTTTTGTATTTTTGTTCGGTTTGTACTTCATGAAGTTTTGCACTTGTGTTTTTTTTGTTTTGTTTTGTTTTGTTTTGTTTTCGTTATATTTGGATGTAATTGTTGGTTCACATATCATTAAGTAAGACTATGTATTATGTGAAGGGGGCAGGAAAATATAAGATTTTTCTTCATCCTGCTCCTTCTCAGGCATTGGTGTGTAACGGTGTAACTGAATAATTGTGGTATAATTGTCTATCAAAGATGCACATCAATGAAGGAGATAAATAAAAAATGATGATGAAAAATGATGAGGTATCTACTTAAATAAATGTCTTCTAAATGCTTGCCTGATGATGTTAACATGTATCAAGTACCAGAAAATGACTAGGGTGTATACCTGCAAAAATTAGCTAGGAAAAAAAGCTAGCATTCTAATGTTATGATGGCAACAGGTATCCTTAGTCAAGTAACAAAATATTTAACGCTGAGGGGTATACCTGCAAAATTAGTAAACATGCTAGCATGCTAATATTAGAATGCTAACGATTGTGTTGCGGGCCGTTAAAAAAATTAGCTACAGGCCGCACTTTAAGAATAGTAATTCAAGCATGGCAGGACAATTTTGTACTCACATTTTTATGATGTCCTGATTTTTATCGTAGTTTCATTTTTTTTTTTTCTGTCCATTAATACATGTTATTCTTACTTATTATTTGTGTATTTTGTCGATAGTATTAAAAAATATATGCATTATTTTAGACTAGTGATGTCACTGCCAAGGCATGGAACTTATAGAATGTTCACAATGAAAACACAACAAAAAATAAAATATTTCAGAACAATTCCCACTAATAGAATAACATACAGTACAGGTTTGGACACACCTTCTCATTCACAACACAACTGAACCCAATTGATAAAACAAGAAATTCCACTAATCAACCCTGATAAGGCACACCTGTGAAATGAAAACCATTTCAGGTGACTACCTCTTGAAGCCCATGGAGAGAATGCCAAGAGTGTGCAAAACAGTAATCAGAGCAAAGGATGGCTATTTTGAAGAAACTACAATATAAAACATGTTTTCAGTTATTTCACCTTTTTTTGTTAAGTACATAACTCCACATGTGTTCATTCATAGTTTGGATGTGACAATCTACAATGAAAATAAAGAAACGCATAGAATGAGAAGGTGTGTCCATACTTTTGGCCTGTGACAGAGTGATTGGAGCACATACTTGTTGGTCACAAAAACACATTCATGAAGTTTGCTTCTTTTATGAATTTATTATGGGTCTACTGAAAATGTGAGCAAATCTGCTGGGTCAAAAGTATACATACAGCAATGTTAATATTTGTTCACATGTCCCCTGGCAAGTTTCACTGCAAATTTGGTAGCCATCCACAAGCTTCTGGTTTAATGTTTGACCACTCCTCTTGACAAAATTGGCGCAGTTCAGCTAAATGTGTTGGTTTTCTGACATGGACTTGTTTCTTCAGCATTGTCCACACGTTTAAGTCAGGACTTTGGGAAGGCCATTCTAAAACCTTCATTCTAGCCTGATTTAGCCATTCCTTTACCACTTTTGACGTGTGTTTGGGGTCATTGTCCTGTTGGAACACCCAACTGCGCCCAAGACACATATGTTATATATGTTACCCACATATGCAGTCCTCTCCAAGGTTTCTCATAGTCATTCACATCGATGTCCCACTGGGGTGAGTTTTTCCTTGCCCGTATGTGGGCTCTGTACCGAGGATGTCGTTGTGGCTTGTGCAGCCCTTTGAGACACTTATAATTAAATGATAAATGGGTTATACTTGTATAGCGCTTTTCTACCTTCAAGGTACTCAAAGCGCTTTGACAGTATTTCCACATTCACCCATTCACACACACATTCACACACTGATGGCGGGAGCTGCCATGCAAGGCGCTAACCAGCAGCCATCAGGAGCAAGGGTGAAGTGTCTTGCCCAAGGACACAACGGACATGACTAGGATGGTAGAAGGTGGGAATTGAACCCCAGTACCAGCAACCGTCCGATTGCTGGCACGGCCACTCTACCAACTTCGCCATGTGATTTAGGGCTATATAAATAAACATTGATTGATTGATTGATTGATGGAACACCCAACTGCGCCCAAGACCCATGATTTTAGGTTGTCCTGAAGAATTTGGAGGTAATCCTCCTTTTTCATTGTCCCATTTACTCTCTGTAAAGCACCAGTTCCACTGGCAGCAAAACAGGCCCAGAGCATAATACTACCACCACCATGCTTGACGGTAGGAGTGGTGTTCCTGGGATTAAAGGCCTCACCTTTTCTCCTCCAAACATATTGCTGGGTACGCTGGGTAGCTCAATTTTTGTTTCATCTGACATCACATGGACAAAGACAAAGACCTTCTGGAAGAAAGTTCTGTGGTCAGATGAAACGAAAATTGAGCTGTTTGGTCACCATACCCAGCATTTGTTGGTTTTCTGACATGGACTTGTTTCTTCAGCATCGTCCACACGTTTAAGTCAGGACTTTGGGAAGGCCATTCTAAAACCTTCCTTCTAGCCTGATTTAGCCATTCCTTTACCACTTTTGACATGTGTTTGGGGTCATTGTCCTGTTGGAACACCCAACTGCGCCCAAGACCCAACCTCCGGGCCGATGATCCTGAAGAATGTGTACTGTATTTGTAGATGTAATTATTCTAATCATATATCTGATTTTATTGTTTTACTGATACTGGTGATGTTTTCCTCATAACAAAAAAAAACATTTAACTATAAGAGCCAGTCTTTTGAACGGCTCCTCAAGATCAGGCTCCTTCACAGAGCCATAAATCCCATCTCTATCCACAAGGAATTTGACTTGCTGTGTTTGTGGAGGCGGGATGGTCTTCTCCTCCACCAATCTGCATCCACTTCCCCTCCTTCTCCCCGGAGTTCTGCCTCTAAGCCAGTAATTAGGTGGGCCGGCTCCCGGGGACTCAAAACACTTCCCCGCGTTGCAGCCTAACTTCTTCCAAACTGTCCCGGGACTCTGAGCTGCGCTTCTCCCGCTGCTAACTCAGCTTTCCTTCGGATTTTCTTTCTCAGGGATGGCCGCATCTATTCTGGAGGTAGGGAATCTAATTGTAAGTATGGAGCCTATTTTTCATTCTTTCACCATACAATAAATATGACTATACAGTATACAGTATGGTATATATCATGGTGAATATCATGGTATATATTATGGTATATATCATGGTACATATCATGGTGAATATCATGGTATATATTATGGTAAATATCATGGTATATATCATGGTACATATCATGGTGAATATCATGGTATACATTATGGTAAATATCATGGTATATATGATGGTATATATCATGGTATATATCATGGTATATATTATGGTATATATCATGGTATATATTATGGTATATATCATGGTATATATCATGGTATATATCATGGTATATATCATGGTATATGAGGTTGCTCTTGACAATTTTTTCATTTTGAGTTTTGTTTGCGTATGTATATTTTACAATTACTGTATTACAGGGCTACTCAACTGGCAACCCGAGGGCCAAATCAGGCCCCAGAATGACATCAGACTGGCCGGCAAGTTTAGTATTAACAAAAACTTTAACTTTTCGCTGCCATATAAAGGATCTTTGACTAGCTTTTTGGCAGTACGTCATATTTTACAGTATACGAGAGCTCTCTCCGTTTACAGTAAAACATTGCAACAGTTGATTTTACAGTATAATTTTTACTGTAAATGGAAAAACAGTATTCATATTTTTTGCAGTAAAAGAACGGGACAGCTTGGTCGCCAGAATTTTACGGTAAAATATATAGGGTTTTTTTTCAACATATCACTGGAATAGAAAAACGTAAAAATATGTTTTAATTCTAGCATCTGAGTTGGCATTTTTTTACTGTAAAAAAAAACAAATGTGCTACCGCTTTGCCATTTACAGTAATACACTGTAAAAACAGCTCAGTTTTCGTAATTTTACTGCAAAATATGCTGTTTTTTTGTTTTGTTTTTACAATGTATTACGGGAAATGGAAAAACAGTACAATTGTTATTTTACAGTAAAAAACTGCCTGCTTGGTGTCCGGAATTTTACTGTGAAAATCATGGTGGTTTTTACAACATATTTAAATGGAAATACAGTACCACCAGTTTTTATTCTGGCTTCTGAGCTGACAGTTTTTTACCGTGAAAAAAACGGTGGAAAAAAAACCCAGCAACGATATATTTTACGGTAAAAAAAACTGGTCGCCAGAATTTTACTGCAAAATATAATTTTTTTACTGCATATTACTGTAAATTGCACAACAGTACCACTATTTTTAACAGTAAAAAACTGGCAGCTCAATAAGTATGAGTATATACAGTATGGTATATATCATGGTATATATCATGGTATATACCATGGTATATGGTTTTGCTATTGACAATTTTTGCAAATGCACCATTTTGAGTTTTGTTTGCGTATTTATATTTTACAATTACTGTATTACATGGCTACTCAACTGGCAACCCGAGGGCCAAATTAGGCCCCAGAATGACATCAGACTGGCCGGAAAGTTTAGTATTAACAAAAACTTTAACTTTTTGCTGTCATATAAAGGATCTTTGACTAGCTTTTTGGCAGTAGGTCATATTTTACAGTATACGAGAGCTCTCTCCATTTACAATAAAACATTGCAACAGTATATTTTACAGTATAAATTTTACTGTAAATGGGAAAACAGTTTTACTATTTTTTTGCAGTAAAAAACTGGCAGATTGGTTGCTAGAATTTTTCTATAAAATATATCGTTTGTTTTTTTTACAATATACTGTATTACTGGAATAGAATCAATATACTGTATTACTGGAATAGAAACACAGTAAAAATATGTTTAAATTCTAGCATCTGAGTTGGCAATTTTTTACTGTAAAAACAAAAACTGTGCTACTGCTTTTCCATTTACAGTAATACACCGTAAAAAACAGCTCAGTCGCCGGAATTTTACTGCAAAATTTGCTGTTTTTTTTTTTTTTTACAATGTATTACGGGAAATGGAAAAACAGTACAACTGTTATTTTACAGTAAAAAACTCCCTGCTTAGTGTCCGGAATTTTACTGTAAAAATGATGGTAGCTTTTACAACATATATAATGGAAATACAGTACCACCAGTTTTTATTCTGGCTTCTGCTGCCAGTTTTTTACCGTGAAAAAAACGGTGGTAAAAACAGCAACCATATATTTTACGGTAAAAAAATGGTCGCCAGAATTTTACTGCAAAATATACATTTTTGACAGAATATTACTGTAAATTGCAAAACAGTACCACTATTTTTAACAGTAAAAAACTGGCAGCTCAATAAGTATGAGTGTATACAGTATGGTATATATCATGGTATACAATATATCATGGTATATATCATGGTATATATCATGGTTTATGAGCTTGCTCTTGACAATTTTTGCAAATGCACCATTTTGAGTTTTGTTTGCGTATTTATATTTCACAATTACTGTATTACAGGGCTGCTCAACTGGCAACCCGAGGGCCAAATCAGGCCCCAGAATGACATCAGACTGGCCGGCAAGTTTAGTATTAACAAAAACTTTAACTTTTCGCTGTCATATAAAGGATCTTTGACTAGCTTTTTGGCAGTAGATCATATTTTACAGTATTCGAGAGCTCTCTCCATTTACAGTAAAACGTTGCAACAGTATATTTTACAGTATAATTTTTTACTGTAAATGGAAAAACAGTATTAATATTTTTTGCAGTAAAAAAACTGGCAGCTTGGTCGCCAGAATTTTACGATAAAATATATAGGTTTTTTTTTTCAACATATTAATGGAATAGAAAAACGGTAAATATGTTTTCATTCTAGCATTTGAGTTGGCAATTGTTTACTGTTAAAAAAACAACTGTGCCACCGCTTTTCCATTTACAGTAATACACCGTAAAAACAGCTTAGTCGTTGGAATTTTACAGCAAAATATACAGTTTTTTTTTACAATTTATTACGGGAAATGGAAAAACAGTACAACTGTTATTTTACAATAAAAAACTGCCTGCTTAGTGTCCGAAATTTTACTGTAAAAATCGTGGTGGTTTTTACAACATATATAATGGAAATACAGTACCACCAGTTTTTATTCTGGCATCTGAGCTGCCAGTTTTTTACCGTGAAAAAAAAACAGTAACCATATATTTTACGGTAAAAAAAACTGGTCGCCAGAATTTTACTGCAAAATATACATTTTTGACAGCATATTACTGTAAACTGCAAAACAGTACCACTATTTTTAACAGTAAAAACTGGCATATACAGTATGGTATATATCATGTTATATATCATGGTATACAGTATATCATGGTATATATCATGGTATATACCATGGTTTATGAGCTTGCTCTTGACAATTTTTGCAAATGCACCATTTTGAGTTTTGTTTGCGTATTTATATTTCACAATTACTGTATTACAGGGCTACTCAACTGGCAACCCGAGGGCCAAATCAGGCCCCAGAATGACATCAGACTGGCCGGCAAGTTTAGTATTAACAAAAACTTTAACTTTTCGCTGTCATATAAAGGATCTTTGACTAGCTTTTTGGCAGTAGGTCATATTTTACAGTATACGAGAGCTTTCTCCATTTACAGTAAAACATTGCAACAGTAGATTTTACAGTATGCATTTTACTGTAAATGGAAAAACAGTATTACTATTTTTTTGCAGTAAAAAACTGGCAGTTTGGTCGCCAGAATTTTTCTATAAAATATATATATATTTTTTTTTTACAACATACTGTATTACTGGAATAGAAAAACATTAAAAACATGTTTTAATTCTAACATCTGAGTTGGCAATTTTTTACTGTAAAAAAAAAAATGCTACCGCTTTTCCATTTACAGTAATACACCGTGAAAACAGCTCAGTCGCCGGAATTTTACTGCAAAATATGCTGTTGTTCTTTTTTTTTTACAATGTATTATGGGAAATTAAAAAACAGTACAACTGTTATTTTACAGTAAAAAAAAACTGCCTGCTTAGTGTCCGGAATTTTACTGTAAAAATCATTGTGGTTTTTACAACATATTTAAATGGAAATACAGTACCACTAGTTTTTATTCTGGCATCTGAGCTGCCAGTTTTTTACCGTGAAAAAAAACAGTGGTAAAAACAGCAACCATATATTTTATGGTAAAAAAAACTGGTCGCCAGAATTTTACTGCAAAATAGAAATTTTTGACAGCATATTACTGTAAATTGCAAAACAGTAACCATTATTTTTAACAGTAAACAAGTGGCAGCTCAATAAGTATGAGTATATACAGTATGGTATATATCATGGTATATATCATGGTATATATCATGGTTTATGAGCTTGCTCTTGAAAATTTTTGCAAATGCACCATTTTGAGTTTTGTTTGCGTATTTATATTTTACAATTACTGTATTACATGGCTACTCAACTGGCAACCCGAGGGCCAAATCAGGCCCCAGAATGACATCAGACTGGCCGGAAAGTTTAGTGTTAACAAAAACTTTAACTTTTTGCTGTCATATGAAGGATCTTTGACTAGCTTTTTGGCAGTAGGTCATATTTTACAGTATACGAGAGCTCTCTCCATTTACAGTAAAACATTGCAACAGTATATTTTACAGTATAATTTTTTACTGTAAATGGAAAAACAGTATTAATATTTTTTGCAGTAAAAAAACTGGCAGCTTGGTCGCCAGAATTTTACGATAAAATATATAGTTTTTTTTTTCAACATATTAATGGAATAGAAAAACGGTAAATATGTTTTAATTCTAGCATCTGAGTTGGCAATTGTTTACTGTTAAAAAAACAACTGTGCTACCGTTTTTCCATTTACAGTAATACACCGTAAAAACAGCTTAGTCGTTGGAATTTTACAGCAAAATATACAGGTTTTTTTTACAATTTATTACGGGAAATGGAAAAACAGTACAACTGTTATTTTACAATAAAAAACTGCCTGCTTAGTGTCCGAAATTTTACTGTAAAAATCATGGTGGTTTTTACAACATATATAATGGAAATACAGTACCACCAGTTTTTATTCTGGCATCTGAGTTGCCAGTTTTTTACCGTGAAAAAAAACAGTAACCATATATTTTACGGTAAAAAAACTGGTCGCCAGAATTTTACTGCAAAATATAAATTTTTGACATCATATTACTGTAAACTGCAAAACAGTACCACTATTTTTAACAGTAAAAACTGGCATATACAGTATGGTGTATATCATGGTATATATCATGGTATACAGTATATCATGGTATATATCATGGTATATATCATGGTTTATGAGCTTGCTCTTGACAATTTTTGCAAATGCACCAATTTGAGTTTTGTTTGCGTATTTATATTTCAGAATTACTGTATTACAGGGCTACTCAACTGGCAACCCGAGGGCCAAATCAGGCCCCAGAATGACATCAGACTGGCCGGCAAGTTTAGTATTAACAAAAACTGTAACTTTTCGCTGTCATATAAAGGATCTTTGACTAGCTTTTTGGCAGTAGATCATATTTTACAGTATACGAGAGCTCTCTCCATTTACAGTAAAACATTGCAACAGTAGATTTTACAGTATGCATTTTACTGTAAATGGAAAAACAGTATTACTATTTTTTTGCAGTAAAAAACTGGCAGTTTGGTCGCCAGAATTTTTCTATAAAATATATATATATATATATATTTTTTACAACATACTGTATTACTGGAATAGAAAAACATTAAAAATATGTTTTAATTCTAACATCTGAGTTGGCAATTTTTTACTGTAAAAAAAAAAATGCTACCGCTTTTCCATTTACAGTAATACACCGTGAAAACAGCTCAGTCGCCGGAATTTTACTGCAAAATATGCTGTTGTTCTTTTGTTTTTACAATGTATTATGGGAAATTAAAAAACAGTACAACTGTTATTTTACAGTAAAAAAAACTGCCTGCTTAGTGTCCGGAATTTTACTGTAAAAATCATTGTGGTTTTTACAACATATTTCAATGGAAATACAGTACCACTAGTTTTTATTCTGGCATCTGAGCTGCCAGTTTTTTACCGTGAAAAAAAACAGTGGTAAAAACAGCAACCATATATTTTATGGTAAAAAAAACTGGTCGCCAGAATTTTACTGCAAAATAGACATTTTTGACAGCATATTACTGTAAATTGCAAAACAGTAACCATTATTTTTAACAGTAAACAACTGGCAGCTCAATAAGTATGAGTATATACAGTATGGTATATATCATGGTATATATCATGGTATATATCATGGTTTATGAGCTTGCTCTTGAAAATTTTTGCAAATGCATCATTTTGAGTTTTGTTTGCGTATTTATATTTTACAATTACTGTATTACAGGGCTACTCAACTGGCAACCCGAGGGCCAAATTAGGCCCCAGAATGACATCAGACTGGCCGGAAAGTTTAGTGTTAACAAAAACTTTAACTTTTTGCTGTCATATGAAGGATCTTTGACAAGCTTTTTGGCAGTAGGTCATATTTTATAGTATACGAGAGCTTTCTCCATTTACAATAAAACATTGCAACAGTTGATTTTACAGTATGCATTTTACTGTAAATGGGAAAACAGTTTTACTATTTTTTTTGCAGTAAAAAACCGGCAGATTGGTCGCTAAAATTTTTCTATAAAATATATTGTTTTTTTTACAACATACTGTATTACTGGAATAGAAACACGGTAAAAATATGTTTAAATTCTAGCATCTGAGTTGGCAATTTTTTACTGTAAAAACAAGACAAACTGTGCTACTGCTTTTCCATTTACATTAATACACCGTAAAAACAGCTCAGTCGCCGGAATTTTACTGCAAAATTTGCTGTTTTTTTTTTTTACAATGTTTTGTTTGCAATGGATGGATGGATGGATGGATGTATTACAGGGCTACTCAACTGGCAACCCGAGGGCCAAATCAGGCCCCAGAATGACATCAGACTGGCCGGCAAGTTTAGTATTAACAAAAACTTTAACTTTTTGCTGTCATATAAAGGATCCTTTACTAGCTTTTTGGCAGTAGGTCCATAAAAACCTGTATAGACAAGGCTCAAATGTAGAAACACTGACAAAATACATCAACACAAACCAAATGTGTTCTCAGGAATATATGAGAGCTTTCCCCATTTACAGTCAAATATTGCAACAGTAGATTTTACAATATAAATGTTACTGTAAATGGAAAAAGAGTATTACTATTTTTTGCAGTAAAAAACTGTCAGCTTGGTCGCCAGAATTTTACTATAAATTATATAGGTTTTTTTTTTTTACAACTTATTACTGGAATAGAAAAACGATAAAAAAATGTAATATTGTATCATCTCTTTCTATTTCGGATCAATTGGGTCTTCACGTCGAGCAAATGCCATTTTTCACTCACTTCAAGTGAGCGATGAGGCAGACAGTGCACATATTGTACGTCTAAAAAAGGAGGCCATTTCTCATTGTTTTCACAATTTATTACAGAACATTATGCGCAACAGTGTTCCAAGTTTAGGATGAGATATGATGGACCTGAATTATTCCACAATAGTGAAATGATGCGGATCGAAAAATTCCACAAAAATAAGGTAAAAACACATAAAAACAAGAAGGAAACATCAAGGAACACAGAGGACATTAAAAAGTGCGACCAGCTGTCACAGCTACAAAAGTAAAGGTAAAAATAACACATTTTGCATTCATACGATTGCAAAAACACCATTTCCACTCCCACATAGCATCTGTGGCATCTGTGGGGCTCCACGCCATCGTCTGCTAGCGACCAAGAGAAAAAAGTGTGTGTTTTGCATGAACATTAACATGCAGGTGTGCACGTTTACAGGTACAGGTTGAAATGTGCAGAATGAACAAGGTCTTGCGAGCGTTGAGTTCTCGCAAACAAGCTTAAACGTAGAAACGTCGTTTGTTGGAGTTGACAGCAAACAAAAGATTGGATTTTCTATGTCTCATGTTCTTCCTCGTCCCCCAGGAAGAAGCACGTTATGGCTCCAGTCCTCTGGCTATGCTAACTGCGACCTGTAACAAGTTTGGCAGCACCAGCCCAGTCAGGGACTCTGCCACACCCGCTAAGAACGGCGGCACCAGTCCGCTCAAGAAGGCCTACGGCATGACATCGGACCTCCAGGCGACTAAGAACGCACGGGTCGCAGACGGCAGCGGCATGGTGGACTCCTACGGCGGCTCCTTCACCACAGCCGGAGGCGGCGGCGGACTGCTCACCCCGACCGGGAGCCCCCCTCCTACCAACGGAGGCTACGCTACAGAGTACAACCCTTTCTCCCATTCCTTCCAGACGTCAGTCTCCCAGGATCAGTCCTTGTTAGTGTCCAAAAGCCACGCTCCAGCGGACTGCCTCACCAGCGTCTATACCTCACTAGACATGACGCACCCTTACGGCTCCTGGTACAAAGCCGGCATCCATCCCGGTATCACCGCCGCCCCCGCCAACGCCACGTCTTCCTGGTGGGACGTCCATCCCAACTCCAACTGGCTGTCAGCGACCCAGCCCCAGTCGGACGGAGGTCTTCAAGCCTCCCTGCAGCCGGTGGCGCCTCAGGCTTCCCTTAGCCCGCAGTTGCCCAGTTACACCACCGATTTTACACCCCTGAACCCGGCCCCCTACCCTTCGGTGGGACTGGGCTCCTCCTCGCACCTCCTCCAGCCCTCCCAGCACATGCTGCCCCAGGACATGTACAAGCCCAAGCCTGTCCAAGGCGCGGGGCTAATTGAGAGTCCCATGGGCTTAAAACCAGCCAGGGGATCAGGGGGCTACGGCGCGGGTACGACACCCTCCAGGTCCTCGTGTGACTGCCCCAACTGCCAGGAGCTGGAGAGACTGGGGGCCTCGGCCGCCTCCCTGAGGAAGAAGCCGGTGCACAGCTGCCACATCCCGGGCTGCGGGAAGGTCTATGGCAAGGCGTCCCACCTGAAGGCTCACCTGCGCTGGCACACGGGCGAGAGGCCCTTCGTCTGCAACTGGCTCTTCTGCGGCAAGCGCTTCACCCGCTCCGACGAGCTGGAGAGGCACGTGCGCACGCACACCCGGGAAAAGAAGTTCACCTGCCTGCTATGCAACAAGCGCTTCACCCGCAGCGACCACCTCTCCAAGCACCAGAAGACCCACGCGGACTCGGCGCTGCAGGGCAAGGCCGGGACCGCAGAGGGTGAGGCCGACCGCCGCAACGAGGAGACGGCGGAGCTCAACGCCGGCAATCCTGCAGCCGACCCCATCGCCAACGGAGACGAGAAGATGGCGGCGGCGGCTGGACTGGAGAACAGCAGCGGACTGTTGGAGATCTGACACATTCTTACAAACGTGCTGGCTTCTACACAACATTTCATTTGAAACATTTGCCCGTGATTACACCCTAAACCAAACATCTTGATGTAGGAAACCTTTAGAGCAGGGGTGTCAAACGTACGGCCCGTGGGCCGGATCAGGCCCGCGGACAGGTTTTATCCGGCCCGCTGGATGAGTTTGCTAAGTATAAAAATGAACCAAAATTTTTTGAATGAAAGAAACTGCTGTTCTAAATGTGTCCACTAGATGTCACAATAGCAATTATTTGCATCTTTGTAGATTATGCTACATATGTAAAAAAATAAAATAAACCACATGATGTTAGTGCACCAGTTAAGGAAAATGAGCAAACTTACATGAATAACATCCTGTAATTTGATTTTGATATAATTTTTTTATCGTAATAGATTGAAAATTAACACCAATGAGTTGACTGATGAACATTATCACATAATGTATTCAGAAAATATAAATAACGACAAATAAAGATAGAATACTATTAACCGCAACATGTAAGTGTAAAAAACAAAAAATAACATTATGATTTGTACATTTTCAGAATTTTCTTGTTCTATTTTTAAACAAAGAAAACATCCTGAATGTGTCTTTATTTTTAAGTTATCGTGCCGTGATTTTACCTGTCCGGCCCACCTGGGAGTAGATTTTTCTCCATGTGGCCCCCGATCTAAAATGAGTTTGACACCCCTGCTTTAGAGCTTTGAGGGCCACGTCGCGCATTAATTACATTATTATATAAATATTTTTATACACACTGTAAAACAAATCTGTAGATTTTACAGTAAAAAAAAATGGCAACTCAGTAACCGGAATCATTTTTTTAAAATATACAATGTTTTTTTTTTTTACAACATATTACTGTAAATGAAAAAAAAACAGTACCGATGTTTTTTTACGGTAAAGAAAACTGCCATCTTAGTGGCCATAATTTTACTGTAAAATTGACAGCTTTTTACTGGAAATGGAAAACATGACCACTTTTTCACTACCAGATTTTTACTGTGAAAAAAACAGAGGCACCATTTTTTTCCATTTACAGTAAAACATTGCAACAGCAACAGTAGACTTTACAGTATACATTTTACTGTAAATGGAAAAACAGTATTACTATGTTTTGCAGTAAAAAAAACTGGCAACTTTTTTTTTGTAAAATATACAATATTTTTGAACAACTTATTACTGTAAATGAAAAAAACAATACCACTGTTTTTTTTTACAGTAAAAAAAAAAAAGACAATTTAGTGGCCAGAATTTTACTGTAAAATTGACAGTGTTTTACTGGAAATGGAAAACAGGACCACTTTTTTCACTACCAGTTTTTTACTGTGAAAAAAATAGAGGCGCCATTTTTTTCCATTTACAGTACAACATTGCAACAGCAACAGTAGACTTTACAGTATACATTTTACTGTAAATGGAAAAACAGTATTACTATGTTTTGCAGTAAAAAAAACTGGCAACTTATTCACCAGAATTTTTTTTTGTAAAATATACAATATTTTTGAACAACTTATTACTGTAAATGAAAAAAACAATACCACTGTTTTTTTTACAGTAAAAAAAAAAAGACAATTTAGTGGCCAGAATTTTACTGTAAAATTGACAGTGTTTTACTGGAAATGGAAAACAGGACCACTTTTTTCACTACCAGTTTTTTACTGTGAAAAAAATAGAGGCGCCATTTTTTTCCATTTACAGTAAAACATTGCAACAGCAACAGTAGATTTTACAGTATAATTTTTACCTTAAAATATACAGCATTTATACAGCATTTTACTGTAAATGGAAAAACAGTATTACTATTTTTTTGCAGTAAAAACTGGCAGCTCGTTCGCCAGAATTTTACTGTAAAAATGACAGTGTTTTACTGGAAATGAAAAACAGGACCACTTTTTTCACTACCAGTTTTTTTTACTGTGAAAAAAACGAGGCACCATTTTTTTCCATTTACAGTAAAACATTGCAACAGTAGATTTTACAGTATACATTTTTACTGTAAAATATACTGGGGGGGTGGTTACAGCATTTTACTGTAAATGGAAAAACAGTATTACTATTTTTTGCAGTAAAAAATGTTACTGTACAATTTACAGTGTTTTACTGGAAATGAAAAACAGGACCACTTTTTTTTTATTCTGGCAACTGACCTACCAGATTTTTACTGTGAAAAAAACGTTGCACCATTTTTTTCCATTTACAGTAAAACATTGCAACAGTAGATTTTACAGTATCAGTTTTACTGTAAATGGAAAATGTTTTGCAGTAAAAAACTGGCAACTTATTCACCAGAATTATGTTTTTGTAAAATATACAATATTTTTTCACAACATATTACTGTGAATGAAAAAAAACAATACCACAGTTTTGTACAGTAAAAAAAAAGGCAACTTAGTGGCCATAATTTTATTGTAAAATTGACAGCGTTTAACTGGAAATGGAAAACAGGACCACTTTTTTCACTACCAGTTTTTTACTGTAAAAAAAACCGAGGCACCATTTTTTTCCATTTACAGTAAAACATTGCAACAGCAACAGTAGATTTTACAGTGTACATTTTACTGTGAAATATACTGGGGAGGTTTTACAGCATTTTACTGTAAATGGAAAAACAGTATTACTATTTTTTGCAGTAAAAAAAATGAAATTTACTGTAAAATGTACAGTGTTTTACTGGAAATGAAAAACAGGACCACTTTTTTTTTTTATTCTTGCATTTGAGCTACAAGTTTTTTTATGTGAAAAAAACGTTGCACCATTTTTTTCCATTTACAGTAAAACATTGCAACAGTAGATTTTATAGTAGAATTTTTTACTGTAAATGGAAAAACAGTATTAATATGGTTTGCAGTAAAAAAAATTCACCAGAATTATTTTTTGTAAAATATACAATATTTTTTAACAACATATTACTGTAAATGAAAAAAACAATACCACTGTTTTTTACAGTAAAAAAAAAAAAAGGCAACTTAGTGGCCAGAATTTTACTGTAAAATTGACAGCGTTTTACTGAAAATGAAAAACAGGACCACTTTTTTCACTACCAGTTTTTTACTGTGAAAAAAACCGAGGCACCATTTTTTTCCATTTACAATAAAACATTGCAACAGCAACAGTAGATTTTACAGTATACATTTTACTGCAAAATATACTGGGTTTTTTTTACAGCATTTTACTGTATATGGAAAAAACGTATTGTTATTTTTGCAGTAGAAAACTGGTAGCTTGGTTGCCAGAATTATTTTTGTAAAATATTAAATGCTTTTTTACAACATAGTATAATACAACATAGCAACATTTGTAAATGTAATAAACAGTACCACTGTTTTTTACAATAAATAAAAAAACTGGTCAGAATTTTACTGTAAAATTGACAGCGTTTTACTAGAAATGAAAAACAGGACCTTTTTTTTAATTCTGGGAACTGAGCTACCAGTTTTTTTATTGTGAAAAAAACCGAGTCACCATTTTTTTCCATTTACAGTAAAACATTGCAACAGCAACAGTAGATTTTACAGTACAAATTTTACCGTAAACAGTATTATTATGTTTTGCAGTAAAAAAAACTGGCAGCTTGGTCGCCATAATTTCACTATATAATATATATTTATTTTTTTACAACATATTACTGGAATACAAAAACGGTAAAAAAAATGTTTTAATTCTAGCATCTGAGTTGGCAATTTTTGACTGTAAAAAAAAACCGTGCTACCGCTTTTCCAATTACAGTAATACACCGTAAAAACAGCTTAGTCTCCAGAATTGTATTGCAAAATATACAGTTCTTTTTTTTTACAATGTATTATGGGAAATGAAAAAACAGTACAACTGTTATTTTACAGTAAAAAACTGCCTGCTTAGTGTAGAATTGTACTGTATATATTAAAATGGAAATAAATTACCACCAGTTTTTATTCTGGCATCTGAGCTGCCAGTTTTTTACCGTGAAAAAAACTGTGGTAAAAACAGCAACCATATATTTCACGGTAAAAAACTGGTTGCCAGAATTTTACTGCAAAATATAAATTTTTTACAGCATATTACTGTAAATTGAAAAACAGTACCGCTATTTTTGACAGTAAAAAACTGACAGCTCAGTCACCAGAATTTTACAAAAAAAACAATGCTATAGTTTTTTTCAATTTACAGTAATATGTTTCTTAAAAAAAACATACATTTTACCGTAAAATCCATTGTCATTTTTACAATTTCATGAATAACTTGCGTTGAACTCATATGAGAGTATTTTTTTTTTTGACAAAATGTTAATAATATACAATATTGGATAATATTAAAGTTCAAAATGTACTCAATACTGCATAAGTGTCAAACCCAAGGCCCGGGGGCCAGATGTGGCCCGACACTTCATTTTATTTGGCCCTCGAAAGCCTGTAAATAATATGTATCAATAAAGTACTGTTACTTTTCTTACTAAATGTATTCTTTTTTTCTATTAAGGCTGAAAAAAATATATGTACTCCATGTAATCGAAAATTATGTTGACTTAAATATTGTCCAATTATGCAAAAATATATTATTAAACCATTTTTTAAATATGAATAAATACTAATAATAATGATTTCAAAGGAAGTTATCCATCAAATTTTGCAATGTAAAAGTAACAATAGATTTAATGGTAAAATTGTGAAATTTACTGTGGTTTTTACAGCATTTTTCTCTAAATGAAAAAAAAACAATACTTTTTTTACTGTAATAAACTGTGGTGCCGTTTTGACATTTACAGTAATACACCCAAAAATCTACAGTTGTTGATTTGCGGTAAAAAACTAAAAAAAAAAAAAAATGGTAGCTCAGGTGCCCAAATTTTACTGTAAAAATGCTTTTTTTTTTTATTTACAGTAAAAAACAAATGTACATTTTACAATAAAATTCTGGCAACTGAGCTGCCTATTCTTCTTTCTTTTTTTTACCATAAAAACAGCAGTACTGTTTTTCCATTTACAGTAATATACACTACATTTTGAGGTCAAATGATTGCAACTTACCAATTTTTTTTTACATTTTAGTTTTTGAAAAATCTACTAATAAAATGCATTACAAATGGTGTAATAATAAATGGTGTAATTATAAGCGGCCCTCTGGGGCCAAACATAACTGCCATGTGGCCCTCAGTGAAAATGACTTGGACACCTCTGCAATACAGTGATGTTTTTTCTGTCAAAATGGAAAGAATGAAAATATTTAGTAGGGAAAGATAAAGTGCTATATTGATGCACATGATGTCATATAAAATGTGCCAGATGTGGCCCCCGGGCCTTACGTTTGATAGCTGTAATATAGAAGGACACGCTGCTCGCACGTACAGCACATCCACCTTTTTGAAGCCAACACACTTTTTTTTTTTTTTTGCCTTTCAAATGAGACCAACCACTGTGGGGAAATAGAATCTGCACAGGCAGAAGGAAAAGAGCTCCGAAGCCACAAAAGGAAAGTCGTTTCAGAGCGAGACTTTTGGTCAGCGTGGCATAACTCTGCACAGAGATCGGATTCGCAGCTGTACTTTGATACATAATCACTCTTGAAACCATCCCCATGCTTCTTGTTCCTTAAGATATTTGTTTGTTTGCTTCCTCCCACGCGTAATTTAACTTCCTATTTACAGAAGTCCTCTAATTTATGTCTTAAATTATAAACATCGGGGGATTATCTTGCACCTGGCAGGGAAATGATCAATTCAAGCCTGCGAGATTTAGCGTTAATTTAAGACTTACCTTTTTTTCTCTATTTATTAGTTATAACAAAGAGTTTGGAAGTTGAAGATTTATTTATAGATCTTGACATTTAGATGTGTGTAAGCGATTTCCATGTTTCTTTTGTAATTGTGAACTTTTCGAAAGCATATACATTAAAGATGAATTAAGGGTTGCACCTAAAGTGTATAAAACATGTGAGGTGTATTTGTGTCATTTTTCATATGAACTGTCAACTTCCCACTCAAGAGAATAATTGAATAGTGCAGTTGTTTTCAAACTTTTTTCACCAAGTACCACCTCAGAACACACTTGGCTCTCCAAGTACCGTATTTTCCGCACTATAAGGTGCACCTAAAAACCTCCAATTTTCTCAAAGTGCGCCTTATAATCCGGTGCGCCTTATATATGGACCAATATTGAGCCACAACAGGTCTCGCAACTACGGGATGCATAACTTAACCCCAGCCTCTACTGTAGCGTCTATTCTACGCACCTTATAATGCGGTGCGCCTTATATATGAACAAAGTATTAAAATAGGCAATTCATTGAAGGAGCGCCTTATAATCCGGTGCACCTTATAGTGCGGAAAATACGGTAGGTCTATGAACCTTCCGTCCATTCTATTTCCAATTCTGAAACGCAAATCCAAAAAAAAAATTAGGGCCGTTTTTCGATTTTTATTTTATATGGCAGATTTAAAATGAAACAAAAAAGGGTTGATTTCCATTAAAATATTGCCATAACATTGGATTTTGTGCTGTTTTGCTTTTATGGATTATATTTTTTCCAGATAAACGCACAAAAATTTGCAAAATGTCATGGTTATCTGTGTGATGACAAATTGAACCGGAAGCAGTATTTTAGCCATTCCTGTGCATTTAGCATGTTTTTAGCATAACGCTAATGTCTTTGTTCAGCAGGAGTCCTATATATCAAAAAGTGTCATTAAATAGTTGTCCAACTTTTGTTTCAGAAATGAAAATAGAAAAAAATAAGATTAAAATAAAAATACAATTAGGGCCGTTTTTCGATTTTTATTTTATATGGCAGATTTTAAAACAAACAAAAAAGGGTTGATTTTCATTAAAATATTGCCATAAAATTGGATTTTGTGCTGTTTTGCTTTTATGGATTAGATTTGTTTTCCAGATAAATGCAAAAAAATGTGCAAAAATTTGTGCAAACATTTGTGATTATCTGTGTGATGACAAATTGAACCGGAAGCAGTATTTTAGCCTTTCCTTTGCGGTTAGCATGTTTTTAGCACAACGGTAACATCTTTGTTCAGCAGGAGTTCTATATACAAAAAAAGTGTCATTAAATAGTTGTCCAACTTTTGTTTCAGAAATAAAAATAGAAAAAAATGGTCCGAAATAGGGATGTCCGATAATATCGGACTGCCGATATTATCGGCCGATAAATGCTTTAAAATGTAATATCGGTAACTTATCGGTATTGGTTTCAAAATTGGCGGTATCGGTTTCAAAAAGTACAATTTATGACTTTTTATAATGCCGTAGGACGTAGGAAGAAGTACAGAGCGCCAATAAACCTTGAAGGCACTGCCTTCGCGTGCCGGCCCAGTCACATAATATCTACGGCTTTTGACACACTCAGAAGTGAATGCAACGTACACTTGGTCAACAGCCATACAGGTCACACTGAGGGTGCACGTATAAACAACTTTAACACTGTTACTAATATGCGCCACACTGTGAATCCACACCAAACAAGAATGACAAACACATTTCGGGAGGACATCCGCACCGTAACACAACATGAACACAACAGAACAAATACCCAGAACCCCTTGCAGCACTAACTCTTCTGGGACACTACAATATACCCCCCCCCCCCCCCCCCACCTCTCTTTCAGGGAGAGCATGTCCCAAATTCCAAGCTGCTGTTTTGAGGCATGTTAAAAAAAATAATGCACTTTGTGACTTCAATAACAAAACAAAACAAAACATGATCCAAAAGACATGACATGAGCAATAAAATAAGAATAGATAAAAAAATTACAAATATTAATAAAATAACTAGAAAATTCCCGTGGAAATTTTGATGGGCCTGCTATCTGTGCCCTGGACCTCTGGCTGGAAGCCGCCGTACTTATGAGATGTCTGAATCTGTGAGTTTTAGGTTGAACTGTACAAGATGAGCCACAGAGCTAGCCTAAAACAGCAGCATGTTTACATAAAGATGCTATCACTTAGCATGTGTGCTAACAATAGCATGTTAACAGTCAGCATGTTTCATATACCAAATTATATGACTCAAAGGTGTATGGCTGCGGAAATAGAAAAAAAGTGTGAAATTAGATGAAAAAGTTAGCATGCTTAAGTTAGCTTGCTAGCATGCTACTGTTTGCATGCTAACATTTAACAAGAGTCACATACAGAGTAATATGACTCTGGGATAAACGGTTGTAAAACTAGCTCAAAAAGTCAGCACGTTGTTAGGCATAAAAACCTGTATAAACAAGGCTAGTTTGTTAGATTGTGTCACATACCAAGTTATATGATTCTAAGGTGTATGGCAGGGGAATTAGAAAAAAAAAGAGTAGAAGTAGCTAAAAAGAAGTTAGCACTTTAATGTTGGCATGCTAACATTAGCATGCTAGCAGTTAACAAGTGTCACACACCAAGTTATATGACTCTAAGGTGTATGGCTGGGGAACTAGAGAAAAAAAGAGTAGAAATAGCTAAAAAGAAGTTAGCACTTTAATGTTGGCATGCTAACATTAGCATGCTAGCAGTTAACAAGTGTCACACACCAAGTTATATGACTCTAAGGTAAACGGTTGCAAAATTAGCTCAGAAAGATAGCACTTTAGTGTTAGCATGCTAACATGCTAACGTAAACATGCATACAGTTAGCATGTTTCAAATATCATGTTATATGACTGTAAGGTGTATGGCTGCGGAATTAAGAAAAAAAAAGTGTAACATTTGAAAAAAAAGGCATTGCAGCAGGCCCATAATTAAACGCAGGGCTGTCAAATGATATATATATATATATATATATATATATATGTTTTAATCCGATTACCGTATTTTTCGGACTATAAGTCGCAGTTTTTTTCATAGTTTGGCCGGGGGTGCGACTTATACTCAGGAGCGACTTATGTGTGAAATAATTAACACATTACCGTAAAATATCAAATAATATTATTTAGCTCATTCGCGTAAGAGACTAGACGTATAAGATTTCATGGGATTTAGCGATTAGGAGTGACAGATTGTTTGGTAAACGTATAGCATGTTCTATATGTTATAGTTATTTGAATGGCTCTTACCATAATATGTTACGTTAACATACCAGGCACGTTCTCAGTTGGTTATTTATGCCGCATATAACGTACACTTATTCAGCCTGTTGTTCACTATTCTTTATTTATTTTAAATTGCTTTTCAAATGTCTATTCTTGGTGTTGGGTTTTATCAAATAAATTCCCCAAAAAATGCGACTTATACTCCAGTGCGACTTATATGTTTTTTCCCTTCTTTATTATGCATTTTCGGCCGGTGCGATTTATACTCCGGAGCGATTTATACTCCGAAAAATACGGTAATCACATTTTGGAATTGGAATTAATCATGAATATTCACAGATTGAAATTTGCTTTAGAAAAATAAACAATATTTGTACACATATGCCATTTTATTGTCAGAATCTCATCCAGGAATGTTGTCATTTATTTGCACAAAAGTTGGTGACGGTTTTACCTAAAATTCTTTCAGGCCGTATTTTGGAGTGCAACTTGCCAGCGAGCAGCAGACCCGTCAAAGTCTCCTCACTCATTTTGTAGTGACGTATGCGTTCATCCCATCACTATATAGTGGTGAAGGTAAAATAACTTGTACCATCAAAATAAACTGCTAATCCAAGTGTGTTAATGAATAATGTTTCATCTCGAGTTAACTCGTTGATTTTGACATCCCTAAAACATATGAAAAAAAGATGTGAATCTTACAACAACAGGCGATTCAATTCAATTCCAATTCTTGGTGTAACCATCCAGATCTGATTTCTCCAATTAACATGATACTTCATTCAAAATAATTCTTGATATATTTTGATTAAGGATTAATGCCAAGATTTATTAACCTTTTTTACTTCGGGGCCTGCATTTTTCACTACATTAGGGGCCCAAGGCCCTCTCAAATATTAAATACTAAATGTATAATCTTACTCTTGATGTTATTCCACCCATCCATCTTCTTCCACTTATCTGAGGTTGGGTCGCGGGGGCAGCAGCCTAAGCAGGGAAGCAGACTTCCCTCTCCCCAGCCACTTCGTCCAGCTCCTCCCAGGTGATCCCGAGGCGTTCCCAGGCCAGCCGGGAGACATAGTCTTCCCAACGTGTCCTGGGTCTTCCCCGTGGCCTCCTACCGGTCGGACGTGCCCTAAACACCTCCCTAGGGAGGTGTTCGGGTGGCATCCTGACCAGATTCCCGGACCACCTCATCTGGCTCCTCTCCATGTGGAGGAGCAGCAGCTTTACTTTGAGCTCCTCCCGGATGCCAGATCTTCTCACCCTATCTCTAAGGGAGAGCCCCGCCACCCGGCGGAGGAAACTCATTTCGGCCGCTTGTACCCGTGATCTTGTCCTTTCTGTCATAACCCAAAGCTCATGACCATAGGTGAGGATGGGAACGTAGATCGACCGGTATATTGAGAGCTTTGCCTTCCGGCTCAGCTCCTTCTTCACCACAACGGATCGTTACAGCGTCCGCATTACTGAAGACGCCGCACCGATCCGCCTGTCGATCTCACGATCCACTCTTCCCTCACTCGTGAACAAGACTCCGAGGTACTTGAACTCCTCCACAAGGGGAAAGATCTCCTCCCCAACCCAAAGAAGCCACATCACCCTTTTCCGGGCGAGAACCATGGACTCGGGCTTGGAGGTGCTGAATTTAATCGTATTCAATAAACCTTAGGCTGTCAGGGTAATTAAAAAATAAGTACTAACCAAATATACTGCATGACGATAGAGTCATAAATAACTAAAATAATACATAAAATAAAATACAATAAATTAATAATGCATATGTTTCTTAACCAAACTGCCAGTAAATTTAAAATGCGAATGAAAAAACAACTTCACCACTTTAGTCAAATTTTTTGCGCTTAAGAAATTTTCATATGACTTCTTCCGTTTGTTTGAGATCGTCATTACTGCCACAAATGTTAGAAATGTGTATTGCAACTGAGAAACAGATATTTATTGGCGGCCTTCTAAGGCCCTGTTTACACTAAACCGGATAAGGTTATCCAGAGTAAATCCCACCTAACCTTATCCGTGTCCACACACAACAATGCCACCGTTTAAGACCCCCTGCCCCCTCCGTCCGCCGGCGCAACGCGACCTAATACGCATGCGCGGAAAATGCGCACGTCATAGTCACCTCCAGTGTTGCTTTGTGTGCAAGTTCTTAAATGTAACTTATCTGAACAATATCCAGTGTTGTGGTATTTCTATTAACTGGAATCCAGTGTGCTGTGGGGCCCTATTGTAGTGAATCACACCTGAGACATCATACATTAATCAAATTCTTATTAGACATGTAAACAATGTGATAAAGAACATTTTACATCAATCAAACTAGGGATCTAGATATCTGGTCAGGACACTCCTCACTCTTTTGCCTTCACCTTCATTGTCCATTCCTTTTTGGTGACTTTATATACTCTGGACCTAGACGTTGAGTCCGCGACATTCATGATACAGTCTGCTTTGCCAGTCCAAAAGCATTTGCCGTTTTCCGTAGTCTTCCCTCGACGGCCAGGTAATACAAAGCACAAGCTACCTATTTTATTACATCCACGGGAGCCCGCATTCTCGTTGTCTCTCCTTTGACAAATGGACAAAGTTTTTCGATAGGTATAATCACAGCTGACCTGGACATTGGAAAGTTCTCTTGCCGTCTGAGAAGTGTTGTATCCCAAATAGCTGCAATGGCTTTCTCTTAAGGTATTCATGTGTGATTTCCACAAGAGT
>NC_084756.1:8017772-8042772 GCF_033978785.1 Entelurus aequoreus | reverse complement strand
GAGGACTTTGAGGATAGCAGACGCGCTATCCGACGATAGCCGCCGACCGCATCAATGATCGGGTGAAGTCCTTCGTCGCGCCGTCGATCGCTGGAACGCAGGTGAGCACGGGTGTTGATGAGCAGATGAGGGCTGGCGTAGGTGGAGAGATAAGGTTTTTATCACAGCTCTGACGAGGTCCCGTAGCTAAGTTAGCTTCAATGGCGTCGTTAGCAACAGCATTGCTAGTCTTCGACAGGCGGCACAGCATTAACCGTGTAGTTACAGGTCCAGTGTTTGGTTCGGTGTCTCCTGATAGTAGTATTGTTGATCTGCTGTCTATCCTTCCAGTCAGGGGCTTATTTCTTTTGTTTCTATCTGCATTCAAGCACGATGCTATCACGTTAGCTCCGTAGCTAAAGTGCTTCACCGATGTATTGTTGTGGAGATAAAAGTCACTGTGAATGTCCATTTCGCGTTCTCGACTCTCATTTTCAAGAGGATATAGTATCCGAGGTGGTTTAAAATACAAATCCATGATCCACAATAGAAAAAGGAGAGAGTGTGGAATCCAATGAGCCCTTGTACCTAAGTTACAGTCAGAGCGAAAAAAGATACGTCCTGCACTGCACTCTAGTCCTTCTCTCTCACGTACCTCATCCACGAATCTTTCATCCTGGCTCAAATTAATGGGGTAATCGTCGCTTTCTTGGTCCGAATCGCTCTCGCTGCTGGTGTAAACAATGGGGAAATGTGAGTAGCTCCTCAAACTTTGACATCACGCTACTTCCGGTACAGGCAAGGCTTTTTTTATCAGCGACCAAAAGTTGCGAACTTTATCGTTGATGTTCTCTACTAAATCCTTTCAGCAAAAATATGGCAATATCGCGAAATGATCAAGTATGACACATAGAATGGATCTGCTATCCCCGTTTAAATAAAACAAATTCATTTCATTAGGCCTTTAAAAGAAAGAGAACAGTAGCGACTTTATGAGCTATGTAATTAATACAAATTAGGGTTGTTCTGATACCAATATTTTGGTACCGGTACCAAAATGTATTTCGATAATTTTCTAAAAAAAAAAAAAAGGGGACCACAAAAAAAATGCATTATTGGCTATATTTGAAGAAAAAATATTAGGGTGCATTAAACATGTTTATTATTGCAATTTAGTCCTTAAATAAAATAGTGAACATACTAGACAACGTGTCTTTTAGAAGGAAGTAAACAAACAAAGTGTGGTAATCTGTAATGTCCTTGCTTATTTCTGTTGTCTGCACTCCATGTTCACTCTCTCTCTCGTTCACAGTATGGAGTGCAGCTGACGCAAGGCAGCAGCACACACCTGACTGTAATTAGAAACAGCTTATTTAACCAGGCTGCTGACAACCGGTGAGCGCCGGAACTTTGCCATTGCTTCCAAACGGTTGGTCGTGCCAAGAGGACTCACTAGTTCGTGTACCTTTCACCTCAGGTTGGCCCGTATTTATCCTAGCCTTGTCTAGCGTTTTATTTTTGTACGTAGTCTTATTACTTCTCTCATGAAGTATATTTTTCCTAGCCTTGTCTAGCGCTTTTAGTTTTGTGTGGTTTTTTTTTTCCCTCAGTAGTTTTTTACATGGTGTGTTGTGTGATTTCCACCATCGCCTTTTGTTTTTGCTACCTTGTGCTTCCGCCTAATAAATAGGAAGAACAATTGTAAACCCAAATTCGTCTCTGCATCCTTGGGATCCACATCACCAACTCCTAACAGAAAGTTCCGGCCAACTATGGAACCCGCAGAGACAGACTCCTGGAAAAGAGCATTTCAAGGCCATGCTCAACGGATCAGCCAGCAGGGGGACCAGCTTGACCACCTGAGCCGAGGTCTACAGGGGATGTCGGAGCGTCAAGACGCCATGTTGGAGCGAATCAACATGCTGTTAGCCACCGTCATACCCACCTCGACCACCGTGCCTGACCAGGCATCCACCCAACCTACACAACCCGCAAGTACCAGCAACATACGGCTATCCCGACCCGAACGTTTTTCCGGGGAGAGGGAAGACGTAAGACAATTCCTGACGCAGTGTGAACTTCATTTTGAGCTAAACGCTTCCGCATTCACCTCTGAGCGGGCTAAGGTAGCGTTTGTTATCTCTCACCTGTCTGGCCGTGCTGGCACCTGGGCGACTGCAGAATGGAACCGTCAGACCACCTCCAGCTCCACATACGCAAACTTTTCCAAATCCTTGAAGCAAATCTTCCAACGACGACTCCCAGGTAGAGAGGCAGCGAGATCCCTTTTCCGGCTGCAACAGGGTTCACGACGGGTCGCGGATTACGCGATCGAGTTCCGCACCCTGGCCGCCGATTGTGACTGGGGTCCCTCAGCACTGTTGGACGCTTTCTTCCTGGGTCTCGCGGACGAGATTCGTCACATGATGATCCCGCTGTCACTCCCGACGAAGCTGGATGATCTCATCGAGCTGGCGGTGCAAATCGACTTCCGCCTATTGGAGGAGAGGAGGGATCGACGAGGAAGACAAGCCCCACCTAGCAGCCAATCAGCGCCAGCTAGACCTGCCATCTGCAAGACGGAGCAACTCGAAGACACCTCCCCTTCATGGCAGATAGATGAGCCGATGCAACTGGGAGGCCGCCGACTCACCACCGCCGAGAGGGAACGTCGCGTTCGCCTCCAACTCTGCCTATACTGTGGGGCCGCTGATCATCTCATCTCCCGCTGCAAAGAACTGCCGCGCCCCGCCGCACGGCCACAAGTGCGCCCTCACTCGCCAGAGGACACGTCCACCAGAGTCGCCGTTCTCCTTCGTTGGCCGCAGGCAGAATGCAGCTAAAAGGTACTCTTTCTTGGTCTAACCAACAAATAGACATTTGCGCTCTCATTGACTCAGGAGCAGATGATAACTTTTTGGATTTTGAGTTCATGAGACTCCATAAGATTCCTGTTGTCAAACTGTATGTGCCCAAGAGGGTGTATTCTCTTGATGGGCGCCTATTAGCCAGCATAACCCACCAGACACTCCCACTCAACCTGCGCTTGTCTGGTAATCATTGTGAGAAAATAATTTTTCTTGTTGTGCCATCACGGTCCGCGCCCGTCATTCTAGGGTTAACCTGGTTACATAATCATAACCCGCACATAGACTGGCCTCGTTCGGCCATTATTAATTGGAGTGTAACCTGCCACACACATTGTCTTCGTTCCGCAGCAGGATCTCATACACCGCCACCTACCGCTGTTATAGAGAACATAGACTTGACAAACGTGCCCAAGCACTACCATGACTTAAGGGCGGTGTTTAGCAAGGATAGAGCACTCTCACTTCCCCCCCACCGACCCTACGATTGTGGCATTGATTTGCTAGCCGGGGCGGCGTTACCATTGACCCGTATGTACAAGGTGTCTAACACCGAACTCAAAGCACTAGAAGAATACATAAACACATCTATAGCTGCCGGCCTCATTCGCCCTTCGACCGCACCTGTAGCCGCTGGATTTTTTTTTGTCGAAAAGAAGGACAAGTCCCTACGGCCTTGTATAGACTACCGCACTCTTAATCAGATTACTATCAAGAATAAGTATCCTCTACCACTCCTTGATTCAGCTTTTACTCCATTACAATCAGCGAGGTTTTTTACTAAACTCGATCTACGTAACGCTTACCATCTTGTTCGCATCCGAGAGGGGGATGAATGGAAGACCGCATTCAACACTCCTCTCGGACATTTTGAGTATCTTGTCATGCCTTTTGGACTTACTAATGCACCTGGCGTTTTTCAGGGTTTCATTAATGACATTTTTCGGGACATGACAGGTCGTTTTCTCTTTGTTTACTTGGATGATATATTAATTTATTCATCAACATTTGACGAACATGTGCAGCAGGTTCGGTTAGTCCTTCAACGATTGCTCGAGAACAAACTGTTCGTCAAGGCGGAAAAATGCGAGTTTCACTCATCCTCCATTCCATTCTTAGGTTTTATCATTGAGGAGGGTAGACTCAGACCGGATCCCGCTAAGGTAAAAGCAGTAGTAGATTGGCCCACTCCGGTTTCCAAGAAGCACCTTCAGAGATTCTTGGGCTTCTCTAATTTTTATAGGCGATTTATTCGTAATTTTAGTCGCGTCGCTGAGCCACTTACGAGGCTAACCTCTACTAAGGTTCCGTTTGAATGGGCACCCGAAGCCAATTCCGCGTTCTTGAGGCTGAAAAGGTTGTTTACTTCGGCTCCTGTTCTGTGTTACCCTGACCGTTCCCTCCAATTTTTTGTTGAGGTGGACGCTTCTGATTCAGGTGTAGGGGCCGTACTCTCCCAGCAATCTACCACCGACCAGAAGTTGCACCCCTGTGCTTTCTTCTCTCGTCGCCTATCCCCTGCTGAGAGAAATTATGACATTGGCAACAGGGAGCTTCTGGCGGTCATTTTGGCCCTTCAGGAGTGGAGACATTGGCTGGAAGGGGCGGAGCAACCATTCATCATCTACACAGACCACAAGAACCTGTCCTACTTAAGGACCGCACAGAGACTGAACCCCCGCCAGGCCAGGTGGCAACTATTTCTGACCCGTTTTAACTGTATCATCCCTTTCCGACCTGGTTCTTAGAATGGGAAGCCCGATGCCCTGTCCCGTGTCTACTCTTCATCCTTTGAGAATTCTTCACATGAACCAATTGTTCCCCATACCCACGTCATTGGGGGACTCCAGTGGGACATCGAGCGGCAAGTCTTGGAGGCCCTGAAGTCGGACACATCTCCTCGGGGCTGCCCACCAGGCCGGTTGTTTGTGGTTCCTCGGCTCCGCTCCAGCGTTCTGGATTGGGCACATGGGTCGAAGATTGCTTGCCATCCAGGTATTCGTCGCACCTGTTTTGTCCTCTCCCAGCGTTTTTGGTGGCCATCCATTCTGGCAGATACGAAGGCGTTTGTGGCAGCATGTCGGATCTGCGCCCGGAACAAGGCATCCCACCAGGCTCCAGCAGGACTGTTACACCCATTACCCATCCCCTCCCGCCCGTGGTCACACATAGCTGTGGACTTTGTCACAGGACTGCCCCCCTCCGAGGGTAATGACACTGTCTTGACCATTGTGGACCGGTTCTCGAAGATGGCCCACTTCGTGGCCCTCCCCAAGCTGCCGTCAGCTCTTGAAACTGCCCAATTATTAGTGCTCCACGCTTTCCGGCTGCACGGCATCCCCACTGATGTGGTATCCGACAGAGGACCACAGTTTTCCTCGGCCGTCTGGAGGGCATTCTGAAAATCTCTGGGGGCCTCCCCTAGCCTGTCCTCCGGCTACCACCCTCAGAGCAATGGACAGACCGAGCGGACCAACCAAGACCTGGAGGCAGCCATCCGGTGCACTTGTCATCAGCAACCTTCGACCTGGTCTGAGAATCTCCCATGGATCGAATACGCTCACAATTCCCTCATTAGCTCCGCCACCGGCCTGTCTCCATTTCACGTCGCCTATGGGTTCCAACCACCAGTTTTTCCTTCTACCCAACCCAGTGCCGACGTTCCATCTGTTACTGCACACCTGCATCGGGCTCACCAGGCTTGGCGCAACACCAGGGCGGCGTTAAGAAGAACATCGGCCAGGAATCAACTCTTAGCCAACCGCCATCGCACACCAGCCCCACACTACCTGTTGGGACAGAAGGTCTGGTTATCGTCTCGGGACCTACCATTGGCCACCGAATCTAGGAAACTGGCTCCCAGGTTCATTGGACCATTCCCCATTGCCAAGATCATCAATCGTGTTGCAGTCAAGCTCCATCTCCCTAGATCTCTCAAGTGCCATCCTGTTTTTCACGTGTCCCGCATCAAGCCTGTCTCATCCAGCCCGCTCAGTCCTCCTGAGGTACCGCCTCCTCCACCCAGGCTGGTTGATGGTCACCCAGCATTTACTGTAAACACCATCTTGGATGTGAGAAGAAGGGGAAGGGGTTTCCAATACCTGGTGGACTGGGAGGGGTACGGCCCGGAGGAACGGTCATGGATTTCTAGATCGCTTATAAATGACAAGGACTTGATCAAGGACTTTTACGTTCGATTCCCAGAAAAGCCAGGTAGGCCGCCAGGAGGCGTCCGTTGAGGGGGGGGTACTGTGGTAATCTGTAATGTCCTTGCTTATTTCTGTTGTCTGCACTCCATGTTCACTCTCTCTCTCGTTCACAGTATGGAGTGCAGCTGACGCAAGGCAGCAGCACACACCTGACTGTAATTAGAAACAGCTTATTTAACCAGGCTGCTGACAACCGGTGAGCGCCGGAACTTTGCCATTGCTTCCAAACGGTTGGTCGTGCCAAGAGGACTCACTAGTTCGTGAACCTTTCACCTCAGGTTGGCCCGTATTTATCCTAGCCTTGTCTAGCGTTTTATTTTTGTACGTAGTCTTATTACTTCTCTCATGAAGTATATTTTTCCTAGCCTTGTCTAGCGCTTTTAGTTTTGTGTGTTTTTTTTTTTCCCTCAGTAGTTTTTTACATGGTGTGTTGTGTGATTTCCACCATCGCCTTTTGTTTTTGCTACCTTGTGCTTCCGCCTAATAAATAGGAAGAACAATTGTAAACCCAAATTCGTCTCTGCATCCTTGGGATCCACATCACCAACTCCTAACACAAAGGCTCCTAATTAGTCTGCTGACATATGCAGTAACACATTGTGTGTCATTAATCATTCTATTATTTTGTCAACATTATGAGGGCCAAACTGTAAAAATTGATTATTAATCTACTTGTTCATTTACTGTTAATATCTGCTTATTTTCAGTTTTATCATGTTCTATCTACACTTCTGTTAAAATGTAATAATCACGTATTCTTCTGTTGTTTGGATGCCTTACATTAGTTTTGGATGACACCACACATTTAGGTATCGATCTGATACCAAGTAGATACAGGATCATACATTGGTCATATTCAAAGTCCTCATGTCTCCAGGGATGCATTTCCTGACTTTATAAACATAATATGAATTTTTTAAAAAGGAAAAAATAATTTTAGACGATAAAAAATATTGATGTAATTATAGTAGTTTCGACTAGATACACTCCTGTACTTGGTATCATTACAGTGGCTGTCAGGTGTAGATCCACCCATGGCATTTGTTTACATTGTGACGCCGGTGAGCTATTGTATCCTCCTATGGTGTGTCGTGAAGCATGTTTAGCTATTCCTCGTCCTCCAGTGATAATGCTACATGTAAGAAAATTACTTTATTTGTTGCCATGGAGGCAAGGATTAGTGATTTAGAAGTAGCTAAAACACTGCAGACTGCGAATGGATGTCCGCTGCTAACTAGCTAGCCATGTTTTAAAGCACCTCTAGGCTCTTCCTGAGGGTGTTTCAGTGTTATAACTTTACCTTTATCTTTAGTTTTTAGGCCAAAATGCGTCCATTCTCACTTTTCTGTCTACACACTGTGTCTGCTTGTAAGTGCTCTGTGATTGTGCGCTGCCGAACATGCTACTCCACTCGTAAACCCGTCACAACGTGCCGAGGCGCCGTCATGCCCGTTAAAAAAATAAATACATTGGGAAACGGTACTCCGTGTGTGTGCGCTGCCAAACATGCTCCTCTGGTCTTAAAACCAGCAATGTCACGACGTGACGACGACGCGCCGTCATGTCTTTAAAAAAATAAATAAATATGGAAAACCGGTACTTTTCAAACAGAGTATGGTACTGTTTTTGATTCATTAGTACCGCGATACTATACTAGTACCGTACAACCCTAATACAAATATATAAAATCCTTCACCTTCTGCTTTAAGTGTTTTTATTGACTGAAAAGGTGAATTTATATTTTTCCAAATATGGTAAGAACCCCCCAGAAGCACACTCCAACTCTCCTGTTGCAACATTTACACTTAGCAGGCTGCATGGTTCCAATTTGAGGCTTCTAATGAGCTGGAGTTGAGGTCAATTTATATAAAACGTCCCCGGGACCGACTCTGTCATCAGGGTGCGTCGTGTTTATGGTGGTCTGAAGTGGGATCATGGTCACAGCATGAAAGTCTACCGGGGGGGGAGTGGGGCTTGGGTGTGTCAGGCCGATGAGGTTGCGAGAAAGGGTGGGGGTTTTGATGATGGTCAGTACCGCTGCCATTTTTAAAACACAACAGCAGTGGTGGCCTCCACGTTATTTTTACCCCTTTAAAAAAACAAAAAGCCAGGAAACATTAAACCTTAAGAGGAAAATAATCACACGAGGGCACGACCACAAGGTGGACACTCACACTTTCCATATGTTTCAGCCACTTGCACTTTTATTTTTAAATCACATTTAGAAGTAACACGGTTGTTGAGTCTTGTCCAACTCTTTGTCAAACAGTGTTAGTTTGGTTTAGTTTAGTCTTTATTTGAAGGGACAATAATGCCAGAAACATTAAGCTCAAAGACATATATGTTCTGCACCAGATTATAGCTAAATAGCTCATTTCCATCTGCAGTCCCTGGCTACCTAAATTAAAGGGATACAAAAATCATGCAATCAAATTATAACAATAAAATTATACTATAGCATGTAATCAAATAAAAAAAAAGTCATAAAATTCCCTTTGATTGACACATACTTATACATTACAACCACCCCTCCTTTACATCATAACATAGACCAGGGGTCACCAACGCGGTGCCCGCGGGCACCAGGTAGCCCGTAAGGACCAGATGAGTAGCCCGCCGGCCTGTTCTAAAAATAGCTCAAATAGCAGCACTTACCAGTGAGCTGCCTCTATTTTTTAAATTGTGTTTATTTACTAGCAAGCTGGTCTCGCTTTGCCCGACATTTTTAATTCTAAGAGAGACAAAACTCAAATAGAATTTGAAAATCCAAGAAAATATTTTAAAGACTTGGTCTTCACTTGTTTAAATAAATTCATTAATTGTTTTACTTTGCTTCTTATAACTTTCAGAAAGACAATTTTAGAGAAAAAATACAATATTAAAAATGATTTTAGGATTTTTAAACACATATACCTTTTTACCTTTTAAATTCCTTCCTCTTCTTTCCTGACCATTTAAATCAATGTTCAAGTAAATGTATTTTTTTTATTGTAAAGAATAATACATACATTTTAATTTAATTCTTCATTTTAGCTTCTGTTTTTTCGATGACGAATATTTGTGAAATATTTCTTCAAACTTATTATGATTAAAATTTAAAAAAAATATTCTGGCAAATCTAGAAAATCTGTAAAATCACATTTAAATCTCATTTCAAAGTCTTTTGAATTTCTTTTAAAAATGTTGTTCTGGAAAATATAGAAGGAATAATGATTTGTCTTTGTTAGAAATATAGCTTGGTCCAATTTGTTATATATTCTAACAAAGTGTAGATTGGATTTTAAACCTATTTAAAACATGTCATCAAAATTCTAAAATTAATCTTAATCAGGAAAAATTACTAATGATGTTCCATAAATTCTTTTTTTAAGTTTTTGTCTTCTTTTTTTTGGTTGAATTTTGAATTTTAAAGAGTCGAAATTGAAGATAAACTATGTTTCAAAATGTAATTGTCATTTTTTTCGTGTTTTCTCCTCTTTTAAAACCGTTCAATTAAGTGTAAATATAATTAATTATTAATAATAACATAGAGTTACAGGTAAATTGAGCAAATTGGCTATTTCTGGCAATTTATTTAAGTGTGTATCAAACTGGTAGCCCTTCGCATTAATCAGTACCCAAGAAGTAGCTCTTGGTTTCAAAAAGGTTGGTGACCCCTGACATAGACCATACATGCTTTTGTTTACATCTGTCATCATTTGTAAAAACAACCATGATTTTAACACACACACCTCACAATTTACGACAAAAATGCTCTCATGGATACATATAATACACATTAAGTTGATGTGTCAATCATACTGCCCACCTTAGTGACCGTGTGAGCAGCTTTGATTGCTCCAAAGCCACTTTTTAACTTTTCAAGTGTGTTGTGAGGTCGTTCCATTCCTTTATCGCTTTATATGAAAAGGCTGATTGTGCAAAAGACGTTTTACATCTGGGTACGCTACACTGCCCCCTGGTGGAGGCTCGTGTGTTTCTAGTTGTCACAGCAGATGTAAAATGGACAAAGTGCTTAAGTGGCGCTGGTGCAGTGTTATTTAGAATTCGATGGGTCCATTCGTATTGATGCTAATCTTTGAATGTTCAAACCCTCCCTTCTACAGGGAAGAGTCCTCCCAGATGATTTTATTCTAAAACTTTCTGAATAGAGCGAGGTGACCAGAATTGAGGATGGAACAATTTATTTTACAAAAAGTAGTCACGACAAACAGTAGCAATACCAGCGCTGGAGAGAAGACCAAGCTGTTTAAAGTCCAGCACATTCTCTGATTAAGGTCACGCTACACCACAGGTGTCAAAGTCAAGGCCCGGGGGCCATCTGGCCCGCCACTCAATTTTATCTGGCCCACAAACACCTGGAAATGATATGTGTCAATAAAGTACTTCATATTTTCTCACTAAATGTCATTGATTTTTTTCATTTTGACAGAAAAAAGTATATGTACTGCTTGAAATTGCATACCTTTTAAACTTTGATGGTATCCATTATTGCAACAAATATTACAGTATGTTATCATACTTTCCAAACATGTTTTTGTCTAATAAAAAGTACTTAACTTTACAACAAACTACCCATCAAATTCATAAAAATTACAATAAATGTTAACGTTGTTTTTTTTACGGTATATTACTGTAAATTGAAAAAAACTACTACTGTTTTTGGCGTTGAAATTCTGTTGACTGAGCTGCCAGTTTTTGACTGTAAAATCTACGGTTGTTTTTAACGGTGTATTACTGTACGGTGGAAAAACTGGCAGCTAAGTTGCCAGAATAAATAAAGAACTTGTACTTTTTTTCCATGAACAATATAATGTTGTAAAAACAATGTCAATTTAACTCTAAAATTCTGGCAACTAAGCTGCCATCTCTTTCTGAACCCCCCCCCCCCCCCCCAAAAAACAGTGGTACTGTTTTCCATTTACCTTAAAATGTTGTAAAAAACAAAAAAAAACAAGAACTATATTTTACAGTAAAATTTTGTAAAAGTCAAGTTTTGACTGTCAAATCAACAGTCTACCTAAAACAATTTATATAATTAATAATGAAATCCAGAGGCAAATTCATACATTATTCACTGTTACAAGCAGCCCTCTGATGGCAGCCATAACTGCCATGTGGCCCTCAATGAAAACCACTTTGACATCCCTGTTCTACACACATGCTTTTGTCTGCCTTGCTGCGGAGATCGAAACCGAAAGTTAACTTAGCGTGTGTGTTGTCCACTCTCACTCAATCCGTTGTGTCCCCTGCACTTTTTCAAAAGGCAGTTTTTGTCCCCTGCATTTTGTAATGTCCAAAAATAACATGACACTGTTAAATGGAGGCAAGTCAAACACCTGTGCCAGGCAGATAACCACCGCTCTGATTAAAACGTGTCCGCTTAAACCGCCCACAAGTTCATTGATTGTATTTCTGGCGCCGCCTTTTCGCCAACTTGAGAATGATTGACAGATGCAGCAGCTGACCAATCACTGGTCAGATGCGATTTAAGAGCGAGTCGCAATCATGCCCAGGAGAGAAGATTAATAAACTGTTTTAAAAAGGTTGCTGTGTTGCTGTTAAACTGGTGAGTGAGATCATAAACTGTTTCAAACACTGCTTTTGTAATATTATGGGTGTAGTTGACATAATATTACAACAGACCAGGAAGTGATAGGCGTATGTTCAAATCCAGAAAATGGCGAACACCAGAAAAAATTGAGATCTAATAATACGAGCAAATTTCTTCCATATAGAATTGACCGCTGATGTTTGCCTGATTCTGTTGCCTTTGCAATATGTGTCACGATCCAATTATACATTTATATTCATATATAATCGCTGTTACAATTAAGCCAAAATAGCGATGTGGCCCTAAATAAAAAACAGTTTGATAGACTGATGTGCAATTGTCAGTCTGCACATCCATCCCACACGTGCTAAATAAACAGCAAAATAGTGCTCGCTAAATGGTGATGAGTGTTGATAAATCACATTGCACGTGCACAATAATTATATTTGCATTTTCTCCCCCAGTGTTGTGGGCGTGGTCAGCATATATTTTGCATATTAATGAAGATGCAAAATGGATTGCACACCATATTCTGCTCCCTTACCAGACGCAAACCACATTGCACACGATCGGCTTTGTGTGTGCTGTCAGGTTTGCACGTGTTTTAGTATGCGCAAATATTTTGCAAATCAGGCTTTTAGTGCAGACTTAGGCAAAATACGGCCCGCGGGCCACATGTGGCCCGTTGTGACTTTCAATCCGGCCCACCGGACGTTCTACACAATTGTTTTAGACCAGGGGTGTCCAAAATGCGGCCCGCAGCTAATGGTTTACCGGCCCGCCACACATTGCAAAAATAAATAAAAAAACATTAAAAAAGTGGAATGAGGTGAAATCTAACTACAAAAAGTTGCAATGTTGACACAAAGCTGCCATGCAGGTTGTTGTTTTTTTCTTTTGTCTATCTTTAATTTTCTTTTTTTTGCCATTGCTAAAATTAAAAAAAAAAAAAAAAAATTGTATAATGAATTATTGACCTATTCAAGGCTCCAATTATTTCAAATATTTCACTTTAAAATGTTTTATGTGGAAAATATTGCATATTTTGTGTTGCCATACAAAAACATCAATGTTTTCTTTGACAAAAGAGCATAAAACAAACAAAATAATAGCTCAAACGTAAAATCGACAGATATATCTGAAGTTGATCTCGTAACTTAAGTGTTGAAAGTAAAAAAAAAATTATAAAAATGTATCACTTCATGAGTTAAGTGAATTATATTTATACAGCGCTTTTCTCAAGTGACTCAAAGCGCTTTACATAGTGAAACCCAATATCTAAGTTACATTTAAACCAGTGTGGGTGGCACTGGGAGCAGGTGGGTAAAGTGTCTTGCCCAAGGACACAACAGCAGTGACTAGGATGGCGGAAGCGGGGATTGAACCTGCAACCCTGAAGTTGCTGGCACGGCCGCCCTACCAACCGAGCTATACCGCCGTATACGGTGGGGCACCTTTTGGATCCCAAATACATTTAATGGGATTTTATTTATCTTTTCACTGTGATTACTCAAAAATAATAATGGATTAAAATCAATGGTGTCCTGCATTATTGATCTTTTTAAGGCTCGAATTACTTCACATCAAACATTGCTTTCTGAATGTTTTGGGCATTGGGGGAAATATAAAAAACAGAGTTGTCTTTGACAGAAAAAGCATACAACCTTTTTGTTTTTTTTAACTTTATATCAACCTGAAGTTGATATACTGTAGAGATTTACTGTAATTGTTTAATAAAAAATAATAATAATAATTTGACTCGTTTTTAAAATGTTAATGACTTAGACCAGGGGTGTCAAACGTACGGCCCGGGGGCCGGATCAGGCCCGTAAACAGGTTTTAGCCGGCCCGCGGGATGAGTTTGCTAAGTATAAAAATGTACCTGAAATTTATGAATGAAAGAAACAGCTGTTTTAAATGTGTCCACTGGATGTCGCAATAGCAATTCTTTGTATCGTTGTAGATGATGCTATATATGTACAAAATAAACCACATAAGGTTAGTGCACCAGTCGAGGAAAATGATCAAACTACATAAATAACATACTGTAATTTGATATTGATATAAGTTTTTTATCTTGATAGATTGAAAATGAACACCAATGACTGATGAACATTACCATATAATTTATTCAGAAAATATAAGTAACAACAAATAAAGATAGAAGTCTATTAACTGCAACATGTAAGTGTAAAAAAAAAACAACAACATGATTTCTACAATTTCAGAATGTACTTGTTCTGTTTTTAAACAAAGAAAACAATCTGAAGTTTGTCTATATTTTTAAGTTATCGTGCCGTGATTTTACCAGTCCGGCCCACTTGGGAGTAGATTTTTCTCCGTGTGGCCCCCGATCTAAAATGAGTTTGACACCCCTGACTTAGACCCTTTATGGTCCCCAGGAGCATTAAAAAGGTAAAAAATAATTAAAATCCATATATTTTGTTATGGTTTGAAAATGAAAAATATCAAAATGGCCCCCGCATGCTTTAATTTTTCTGTGTGCGGCCCTCAGTGGAAAAAGTTTGGACACCCCTGTTTTAGACCTTTACCATCAAAACTGTATTTGCCATTATGATGTGCAGTGCTGTTTTTTAATGACCGCAGGTCTTGAACTATAGAAAGTATTTTAAAGGTTGAAATCTGCATTTTTGGGTGTTATAGGAGTTATTACGGTAATCTACGTCACAGCAGCTCAGACCAGGAGCAAAGCAGAGTGGGCGGGGCTTGTTTGCCCCAAACGCTTGTGTCAGGAACAGATGCGGAAGCACATTTTTACATGATAATATATCATATTGTAGGTGTTTATTACACTTTGCATTCATATTTTGCTGTTTTTTACATTTGTGTAGTGTTTTGCTTGATTGTAAAAAATACACAACTGTGGAGGAGCTGGTCTGAGAAGTAAAAGATGTTCATATGTTGTTAATATTCAGTGTTTTATTGTTCATAGTTAATATTTTGAATCCCACTGTCTTTATTTCCATGTACATTTTGGGTGTCCCATTCAGTGAAAAACTGTCAAATTCCATCCCATTGTTTTGAGGTGGTCTGTCATAACTTTTTTAGAAGTCTATCTATCATTGTGACTTATAGTGTTAGTGTTCCTGAAAAAAAGGGACCCATGTTAAGTCTCGGGGGGCGCATGGCTGCGCTGGTAGTGTTCCTTCCGAGGCATAAACAAGCAGGAGCGGCGTACAGGTAAGATTAAGGTTTATTTTTAATAAATTAAAAATACAACACGCTAGCAAGCGTGTAGCTAAACAAAACCAAAATGTCACCAAGGGTGAAAAACGGGGAATGCTGGAGTGTAGAATAATCTCAAGAGCGAGGAGAAAACGTAAATGTCTCCTATCGCATTGACCCAGCAACTACTGCTGGGTGACTGGAAACTATAAAGGGGAGTGATTAACCAAAACACCTGGTGGGAACACTAATTGCAAAACTAAGACAGGTGAAGAGAACCAGTGCCCATGGAAACCAACAGAAAACAAGGAAAGAGGGTGCATCCAGGAAACAGACTAAAACAGAAAAACTACCAAACATAAATCATGCCATGACCCGGGTAACGGATCATGACAACCCAAACACACATACAGCAGATTTGTACAGCTAAATGTGTATATTGTTGCACTTATAATGCGAAATCAAGACAACTTGAAGTATCTTTGACACACAAAGAGAAGACTGAATGAATGCTTACATCAAAGAGACTCAAAAAGGCGGTCACAACAAACCCCCACCTTTGGGCAAATCTCCTGACGGTCACTCTCTACTAAATCCTTTCAGCAAAAATATGGCAATATCGTGAAATGATCAAGTATGACACATAGTAGGCTTTAAAGGCCTACTGAAACCCACTACTACCGACCACGCAGTCTGATAGTTTATATATCAATGATGAAATCTTAACATTATAACACATGCCAATACGGCCGGGTTAACTTATAAAGTGACATTTTAAATTTGCCGCTAAACTTCCGGTTCGAAACGCCTCTGAGGATGACGTATGCGCGTGACGTAGCCCGGCGAACACGGGTATGCCTTCCACATTGAAGCCAATACGAAAAAGCTCTGTTTTCATTTCATAATTCCACAGTATTCTGGACATCTGTGTTCGTGAATCTGTTTCAATCATGTTCATTGCATTATGGAGAAGGAAGCCGAGCAAGCAAAGAAGAAAGTTGTCGGTGCGAAATGGACGTAATTTTCGAACGTAGTCAGCCACAACAGTACACAGCCGGCGCTTCTTTGTTTACATTCCTGAAAGATGCAGTCAAGATGGAAGAACTCGGATAACAGAGACTCTAACCAGGAGGACTTTTGACTTGGATACACAGACGCCTGTAGAGAACTGGGACAACACACACTCTTACCAGGATTACTTTGATTTGGATGACAAAGACGTAGACGTGCTACTGTGAGTATGCAGCTTTGGCTTTTTTTTGCGTATGTACGTAACTTTTTTAAAATATATAAGCTTTATGAACCTTGGGTTAGGTGAACGGTCTTTTGGGCTGAGTGATTGTGTGTGTTGATCAGGTGTTTGAATTGTATTGGCGTGTTCGATGGAGCTAGGAGCTAGCAGAGGAGCTAGGAGCTAGCATAACACGTACCGTACCGTACGTGCGCGTCACGTACGTAACTTTTTAAAAAATATATAAGCTTTATGAACCTTGGGTTAGGTGAACGGTCTTTTGGGCTGAGTGATTGTGTGTGTTGATCAGGTGTTTGAATTGTATTGGCGTGTTCTATGGAGCTAGGAGCTAGCAGAGGAGCTAGGAGCTAGCATAACAAACACGCAGGTGTTATTATGCAGGATTAATTTGTGGCATATTAAATATAAGCCTGGTTGTGTTGTGGCTAATAGAGTATATATATGTCTTGTGTTTATTTACTGTTGTAGTCATTCCCAGCTGAATATCAGGTACCGTGAGTATGCAGCCTTGGCTGCTAAACATTCGATAACTTGACCGTATGTGCGCGTCACGTACGTAACTTTTTAAAAATATATAAGCTTTATGAACCTTGGGTTAGGTAAACGGTCTTTTGGGCTGAGTGATTGTGTGTGTTGATCAGGTGTTTGAATTGTATTGGCGTGTTCTATGGAGCTAGGAGCTAGCAGAGGAGCTAGGAGCTAGCATAACAAACACGCAGGTGTTTTTATGCAGGATTAATTTGTGGCATATTAAATATAAGCCTGGTTGTGTTGTGGCTAATAGAGTATATATATGTCTTGTGTTTATTTACTGTTGTAGTCATTCCCAGCTGAATATCAGGTCACCCCCGGCTCTCACAGCATCTTCCCTATCTGAATAGCTTCAACTCCCCACTAGTCCTTCACTTGCACTTTACTCATCCACAAATCTTTCATCCTCGCTCAAATTAATGGGGAAATTGTCGCTTTTTCGGTCCGAATCTCTCTCACTTCATGCGGCCATCATTGTAAACAATCGGGAACTTTGCATATATGTTCAACTGACTACGTCACGCTACTTCCGGTAGGTGCAAGCCTTTTTTTTATCAGATACCAAAAGTTGCAATCTTTATCGTCGTTGTTCTATACTAAATCCTTTCAGCAAAAATATGGCAATATCGCGAAATGATCAAGTATGACACATAAAATAGATCTGCTATCCCCGTTTAAATAAAAAAAATTCATTTCAGTAGGCCTTTAAGCTATATTGGTTGACCAACATTCAAGTGAAACATCTTTGCGGCGGCACTAACGGTGCAAAGTTGCGTTTGACTCCCTTGAGCAATACCTCTGCTATAAACCGTGGTTAGGAATAACTACAACATTAGTGATTGTTATTCCGCATGCTTTTCCACACAATAACATGCGTGTTGTCTTGCAGCGCTCACACAATGAATGGTGAAGTCGCCACACAATGGTGTAGCCACAGGCCCGGGGTGCACTCCGCTCCCCACGGGCGATGGCAGGACAAAAGCACAGGTGTCTGCAGGTGTATGTGGAAGAGAAAAGGGTAAACAAATGCCCTGAGGCTGAGCACAGAGGCTAGAAGTAAAAATAAGATAAGGTCAAGTGACCTAAGTGACCTCGCAACGGGACCCCAGAGCAGAGGAAGGGTCGTGCTGAATGTGGCGGTGCTTAAAGAGCACAACATAAGAGATAAGAGAATGCAGGAGGTAGAAAGGTCAAACTGCGTGGCTTTTGTGTCATTTGCTTATCAATGGTAGACATCACAAGAGAGGAAACAACAGCATGTTAGCAAAATGTCCTTCTTGTCTTGCCAGTTTTACTTCTCCTCAATAAGGGACCAAATATTCATGCATATGTCATTTTCTGTAATGGTACTGGACAGGGCACCGAGTGTAACGGTACATGCGTCCGAATCAAATTCTGCATCGGGCCCCAGTTTAGCCAGGGGCAGCCCTGCACATGTCTACTCTGTAGGCGAATTGCTGGCTAGCAACCATGTGTCCCAGGGGCCCTTCTGGGGTATTATGAAGGTTTACAGATAGATTTACAAGAGAGATATTGTCGAAAATGTACAGTACAGGCCAAAAGTTTGGACACACCTTCTCATTTCAATGTGTTTCTTTTTTTTCATGACTATTTACATCAGGGGTCCCCAAACTTTTTGACTCCGGGGCCGCATTGGGGTAAAACAATTTGACTGGGGGCCACGCTATATATATATATATATATGTGTGTATATATATATGTATGTATATATATATTATATGTAAATGTGTGTGTGTGTATATATGTATATGTATATGTATATGTAAATTAAAGTTTAAAGTACCAATGATTGTCACACACACACTAGATGTGGTGAAATTTGTCCTCTGCATTTGTCCCATCCCTTTGGGGAGCAGTGGGCAGCAGCGGCGAATGTGTATATATGTGTGTGTGTATATGTCTATGTATATATATATTATATGTAAATGTGTGTGTGTGTGTGTGTGTGTATATAGGTATATGTATATGTAAATGTGTATATATGTGTGTGTGTATATGTCTATGTATATGTATATGTCCATGTATATATATATCAGTGACGTGCGGTGAGGTTCATGGCTGGTGAGGCACTGACTTCATCACAGTCAGATTTACAAACATATAAACCCTAAAGAGCAGGGGTGTCCAAACTTTTTCCACTGAGGGCCGCACACGGAAAAATTAAAGCATGTGGGGGCCATTTTGATATTTTTCATTTTTAAACCATAACAAAATATATGCATTTTTTTATTTATTTTACCTTTAGGGGTCCCGGGGACCATAAAGGGTCTCAGTGATTAAAATGTTAAAAATAAGTCTGATTATTATTTTTTTTAAATTATTTAACGCTTACAGTAAATCTCTATATCAACTTCATGTTGATATAAAGTAATACAAATTAAAAAAAAATGTTTTATGGCTTTTTTGTCAAAAACAACTTAGTTTTTTTATAGTAAAACTGAAATATGCAGTATTTAGTAATTAGAGCCCTAAAAGATCAATAATGCAGGACACCCTTGATTTTAATTATTTCATATTTTTGAGTAATCACAGTGAAAAGATAAATAAAAAATCTCTAAATATATTTGGGATCCAAAAGGTGCCCCACTCATAATGTGATACATTTTTATTAGGTTTTTATTTTACTTTCAACACTTAAGTTACGAGATCAACTTCAGATATATCTGTCGATTTTATGCTGGAACTATTATTTTGTTTGTTTTATGCGCTTTTGTCAAAGAAAACTTTGATGTTTTTATATGGCAACCACACAATATATGCAATATTTACCACATAAAACATTTTAAAGTGAAATATTTGAAGTAATTGGAGCCCTGAAAATAATTCATTATAACATGGATTTTTTGTCATTATATATTTTTTTTGAGCAATGGCAAACAAAAGAAAAATGAAGAAAGACAAAAGAAAAAAAAACAGCCTGCATGGCAGCTTTTGTGTCAACATTGCAACTTTTTCTCGTTAGGTTTCACCTCATTCCACTTTTTTTAATGTTCTTTTTTATTTTTTCAATAGTATTTCCAGAATGTGTGGCGGGCCGGTAAACAATTAGCTGCGGGCCGCAAATGGCCCCCGGGCCGCAATTTGGACACCCCTGCAAAGAGTATCTTATTCACCATGTGATTGGCAGCAGTTAACGGGTTATGTTTAAAAGCCCATACCAGCATTCTTTACACATACAAACTGTAGCACACAAAAAAGCACATTTAAGAAAAAAAACATTATTATGGTCTTACCTTTCTTGCTGGACATCCACACAGCCAGCCTTTGCGTGTGTACCAGGCCGTTTGAAAAGAACGGGTCTTCTGTCCCGAAGTCAAAAGCAAACCTTTTAGCTCCGGCGTTGGTCTACCTTTAATTATTACCTCCTGCTTCGATTGAAAGTCCAGATTAGAAAACTGTTTTATTTTACATATGTAATCCTCCATGTTTTTAATAAAAGTTCAGGCGAGAGGAAATAAACAATCGCTGCACTTATTGCTAACTTTTTTTTTTTTCTTCTGCAGCGAGGAATGATCTCTGGGATAACTACCGCCCTCTACCACCAGGAGGCCGGATTACTGCGAGCCTCAGCCAGTACGTCTTTTGCAGCAGTTTTATGAATGCTCAGCACAAAAAATACGTTACACACATACAGTTGTTGACAAAATACACTGTACATTATATACCTCAGCTAACTAAACTATGCCATAGTTTAGTTAGCTGATATAATTCATATAGCAATACAGTCTCACTGCACAGCAGGCCAGCAGTTAGCCGAGTCATTGCGCAATCCATGTTGAGGCTCACCTGAGTGACGTGCCTCAACTGGCTGCTGATCACCGCACCGTCTCTTCTCTGTATTTGAACGGCAAATTTGAAAATAAAAATAAAAATAATCTAAAACTGGTGAATTTAAATGGAAAATAACTTTAATCACTAGATACATATAACTATTTAATTTTTTTTTTTCTTTTTACATTTTTTTTCTTTCCATGATGGCAGGTGAGGCCCCGCCTCCCCTGCCTCTAGTGACTGCACGTCACTGATATATATGTATATGTGTATATATGTATATATTTATGTATGTGTATATATGTGTATATATGTCTATATGTGTGTATATATATATATGTATTCATACATATATATTCCTCGCGCACCAATTGACTTAAAGAGCGCACTTGCTGCATGTCACGTAATCGATGGTAAAATGCATTTTTAGACAATATGATTTGCCTGAGTGGCTAGGAGACGGTAGAAAATGGACTAGTAAGGACAAAAAAAATAATAATATTTAAAAAAAATTTAAAAAAAATTTAAAAAAAATAAAAAATAGATTTTTTTTTAAATTGTTTTTAAATTTTTTAACTTGGGGCTTCCCGCTGGCCGGATTTTGGACGCTGGGGGGCCGTATCCGGCCTGCGGGCCGTAGTTTGGGGACCCCTGATTTACATTGTGGATTGTCTGTTACGTACGGAAGGAGTAGACGGCACAAACACAAGGGGGCGTAGAAGCTCTATGATTTATTATATATAATAACTATAATAATCAAACAATAATAATATGAACTAAGGAAATGGAGTGTAACAAAATCCAAGAAAGTGAATGGTGTGCGACAATGTGTATTAATTAACTGTTGAACGTTACCTTAAATGTTTGAGTGAGAGGAGGGGCAAGGCAAGAAGGCAATCTGTGGGCAGGCAGATAGTCAGGATGAATGGCGAGGCGTCAGAGGTCTGTGTCCAAGCGGGAAGTTGAGAATCCAAAAAGGGTCAGCCAGAGAACCAGAGGGGAACAACAGGGAATCACAGGAGAAGACGAGAAGGTAGGCTGCAGGGAGGGTGACAAGGAAGACACGGCACCAATCAAACACGAAGGGGACAACACAGGGAGAGCAGGATTGCATCAAGCATGTAGATCGCTTACTGTACGCCAACAGAAGGTTACGTCCCGGCCCGGGATAGCAGATTGTGCAGGCTTTTGAAGGCGGGTCTGATCATCAGCTCCAGGTGTGCCGATTGCTGGCGATTGATTGCAGCTGCTCGCTGCCGCCGGTCTGGAGCCTTTGTTTGTTTACTTACTACTAAAAGACAAGTTGTCTAGTATGTTCACTATTTTATTTAAGGACAAAATTGCAATAATAAACATATGTTTAATGTACCGTAAGATTTAAAAAAAAAAATAAAGCCAATAATGAAATTTTTTGTGGTCCCCTTTATTTAGAAAAGTACTGAAAAGTACTGAAATATTTTTGGTACCGGTACCGGTACCAAAATATTGGTATCGGGACAACACTAAGCAGCATAAGCGAGTTCGCTGTCTGTAATCACGTCAAAAGTAGTTTGCACCCACTGGCAGAAATGTAGATCGGCGCCTATGCCTGCGTTAATAACCTTAAACACCTGCAGCTGTGGGTCGGCGGTTCCATTCCTGGCCCCACATGGTCGTTGTAGCTATAGGACCATATGGGCACAGTAGCAAAGGTGCCATTGAAGCTGGAACCCTATTGCACGCATAGAAGTTTTGCCACTGCGGTCAATTTACTGTATTAGTTCATCATTTATTCATCTCGTCCTACTCATGATGTTTTTTTCTTTTAGAGACCCCTGCACTCTCCCGCATGGTTGGAAAAACACTTAGGCCCATTCTAACTTCATTTCAAATGTTCCTTCCTTCAAAAAAGGCATTCTATATTGATGGGATTCCGACTGACACGTAGCCCAAACTGCTCTTGTTTTCTTTTGTACGCTCAAGCCACAAAATACTTCCTTGGAACATTTCAAGTAGAAGAGAGAGCCAGTGCACACACACATATACATACTATACCTATATATATATATATATATATATATATATATATATATATATATATATATATATATATATATATATATATATATATATATATATATACATACATACATACATACATACATACATACATATATATATACATGCATATATATATATATATATATATATATATATATATATATATATATATATATATATATATATATATATATATATATATATATATATATATATATATATACATACATACATACATACATACATACATACATACATACATGCATATATATATACATGCATATATATATATATATATATATATATATATATATATATATATATATATATATATACATACATACATACATACATACATACATACATACATGCTTATGGCAGTCCATCGATGTCGATGATGACGTTGCTCTAAACGAAGTATTGGATTGGTTATTGTTGTGCCTTTCGCCTGTGCTTAGCCAGGTGGCTGCTCAGGCCTATGCGTGATCCACAGACTTTGTCACAGGAGATGCAGGGGAAGGCAGCAGTGATGGCCGCTGGTGCTGTGGCACGTTGGTGTCTTTGTGCACGCCGCTGTGCTCTCCGCTCTGTGAACTTCTCCTGAAGATGAGTGATTCCCTGGTGGCAGGTAGAGCTCCAGGTCTGGCGGTCAGCAGCCAGGGACTCCAGTGCTGGTGGTTTGATGTCACACTTTTTCAGGAGAGTTTTAATGTGGTCCTTGTACCGTTTTTTCTGGCCCCCGGCAGACCTTTGACCGACTGAAAGCTGGCCATACAATATCTGACGGGGTAGACGGTGGGCTGGCATACGGATCACATGTCCGACCCATCTTAGGTGTTTTTGGCCAAGGAGTGCTGTGATGCTGGGTGTGTTGGTCCGGTCATAAATTTCCGTGTAGGGCACCCTGTCTTCCTAGGTTAGATCTAGGATCCTTTGGAGGCAGCGGATGTGGAAGGCCTCGAGACTCTGGATGTGCCTCTGGTAGGGTGTCCAGGTTTCAGAACTATAGAGCAGCGTGGAGAGGCAGACTGCCTTATACACGGCTGTATTGGTGGAGATGGTTAGATTCCTGTTCAAGAAAACCCTGGACCGTAGCCTTCCAAAGGCAGCAGAGGCGTGACAGTGGAAATGAACATGTTGAATATGGTTGGGGAAAGGACACACCCTTGCTTGACCCCCACATTCACACTGAAAAATGGGGATTGTTGGCCGCCGTTGCTCACACAGGCCTGCATGCCATCATGTAGCTGTCGCAGTAGGTTGCAAAACTTTGCTGGTACACCTAGTTTTCCAAGTACTTTCCACAGCAAGTCCCGGTTTACTATATCGAAGGCCTTGGACAGGTCAATGAATGCCATGTACAGGTCTTTGCGATGTTCTCTGCATTTTTCCTGTACCTGTCTGGTAACAAAGATCATGTCTGCGATGCTCCGATCACATCTAAAGCCGCATTGAGATTCGGGCAGGATGTTTTCGGTTACATGAGTTGCTACACGATGTAACATGATCCTTGCTAGCACCTTCCCAGCTGCAGATAGTAGGGAGATACCTCTGCTGTTGCCGCAGTCTGCTTTGTCGCCTTTGCGTTTATAGATCGTTATGATGTTAGCATCCTTCCAATCTTGCGGGATGACTTCAGACGACCAGATGGCAGTGATCAGCTGGTGCATTCTGCGGTGCAGAAAATATCCACCGTGCTTCAAGATTTCTCCCGGGATCTCGTCAAGGCCTGGGCTCTTGTTGTTTTTTAGACCCTTGATGGCCTTGAGTACTTCTGAGAAGCTGGGAGAGGAGGGCATGGGAGGTCAGAGAGTATGTCTGTCTGTACAGGGTTTGTGGTGTTCAACAGTACCCTGAAGTGCTCAGCCCATCTGTCCAGGATCTGTTGTTTGTCCTTGTAGAGAGTGGTGCCGTCAGCTGATCTAACTGGGGTGATGTTCTTCCTCTGTGGGCCATAGATGGACTTGATGGAGTCGTAGAAGGCATGAGAGTTGTTGGTGTCTGCGTGATGTTGTATTTCGCAGGCCTTCTGGGTCCACCAGTCGTTCTCCATGGCTCTGAGGGTGCGCTGGGTTTCACTTCTGAGACGGATTAACTGAGCCTTCAGGACGGTGGATTGAGGGTTTGATAGGTGAGCTGCAAGGGCCTTGTGTTTTGCCTGAAGCAGGTCATAGATTCCTGGCGCACTATTGTCAAACCAGTCTTGATGTCGCCTTCTGGTGTGCCCTATAGACTCCACAGCCGCCTGTTGGAGGGCAGTGCGTAGGGTGCTCCAGGTAGGTCCAGTGTCCAGATCTGGTGGTACTTCAGGAATCTTGAACAGCTGATCTGCTACCTTCTTCCTGAGCTGGTTGACGGAGTGCGTGGACTTCAGTGCATCGCAGTTGAGCCTCTTGGAAGGTGGTGTTTTTCTCTGTTGAGGACGTATTTCTAAGTCAATCTTTGTTCTGATCAGGCGGTGGTCAGTCCAACAGTCAGCTCCACGCATGGCCCTAGTGATGCGCACCTCCTTCCTGTCCGCGTGGCAGGTGATGATGTAATCTAGGAGATGCCAGTGTTTAGAGCGAGGGTGTTGCCAGGATGTTTTGTA